>NC_057804.1:582413941-582628618 GCF_018294505.1 Triticum aestivum
CATGATAATCGTTTATTACCCATGCTATAATTGTATTGATAGGAAACTCAGATACATGTGTGGGTACATAAACAACACCATGTCCCTAGTAAGCCTCTAGTTGACTAGCTCGTTGATCAACAGATGGTTACGGTTTCCTGACCATGGACATTGGATGTCGTTGATAACGGGATCACATCATTAGGAGAATGATGTGATGGACAAGACCCAATCCTAAGCCTAGCACAGAGATCGTGTAGTTCGTATGCTAAAGCTTTTCTAATGTCAAGTATCTTTTCCTTAGACCATGAGATTGTGCAACTCTCGGATACCGTAAGAATGCTTTGGGTGTACCAAATGTCACAACATAACTGGGTGGCTATAAAGGTGCACTACAGGTATCTCCGAAAGTGTCTGTTGGGTTGGCATGAATCGAGACTGGGATTTGTCACTCCGTGTGACGGAGAGGTATCTCTGGGCCCACTCGGTAGGACATCATCATAATGTGCACAATGTGACCAAGGGGTTGATCACGGGATGATGTGTTACAGAACGAGTAAAGAGACTTGCCGGTAACGAGATTGAACAAGGTATCGGTATACCGATGATCGAATCTCGGGCAAGTACAATACCGCAAGACAAAGGGAATTGTATACGGGATCGATTGAGTCCTTGACATCGTGGTTCATCCGATGAGATCATCATGGAACATGTGGGAGCCAACATGGGTATCCAGATCCCGCTGTTGGTTATTGACCGGAGAACATCTCGGTCATGTCTACATGGTTCCCGAACCCAGTAGGGTCTACACACTTAAGGTTCGATGACGGTAGGGTTATAAAGGAAGTTTGTATGTGGTTACCGAATGTTGTTCGGAGTCCCGGATGAGATCCCGAACGTCACTAGGAGTTCCGGAATGGTCAGGAGGTAAAGATTCATATATGGGAAGTCCTGTTTTGGTCACCGGAAAAGTTTCGGGTTTTATCGGTAACGTACCGGGACCACCGGGAGAGTCCCGGGGGTCCACCAAGTGGATCCACCATCCCCGGAGGGCAGCATGGGCCAAGTGTGGGAGGGGACCAACCCCTGGTGGGCTGGTGCGCCCCCCCCACAAGGGCCCAAGGCGCCTAGGGTTTGGGGAGGGGGCGCCCCACCTTGCTTGGGGGGCAAGTTTTCCCCTCTCCCTCCCTTGGCCGCCCCCCTAGATGGGATCTAGGGCTGGCCGCCACCCCTAGGGGCTGGAAACCTAGGTGGGGGCGCAGCCCCCTCTCCCCCTATATATAGTGGAGGCATAGGATCAGCCCAAAACATGAGTTTCTTCTCCTGTTGGCGCAGCCCTACCTCTCTTTCTCCTCATATCTCGCGGTGCTTGGCGAAGCCCTGCTGGACTACCACACTCCTCCATCACCACCACGCCGTTGTGCTGCTGCTGGATGGAGTCTTCCTCAACCTCTCCCTCTCATCTTGCTGGATCAGGGCATGGGAGACGTCACCGGGCTGTACGTGTGTTGAACGCGGAGGTGCCGTCCATTCGGCACTAGGATCTCCGGTGATTTGGATCACGACGAGTACGACTCCTTCAACCCCGTTCTCTTGAACGCTTCTGCTTAGCGATCTACAAGGGTATGTAGATGCACTCTCCTTCCCCTCGTTGCTGGTTTCTCCATAGATAGATCTTGGTGACACGTAGGAAAATCTTGAATTTCTGCTACGTTCCCCAACAGGACCGAGATCCGGGGTATGCGGGAGGAGCTCCAACAGACCGACAAAATCATGGCTAGGGGCTCCTACTTATTGCGGACGAGGTTTTTGGATCCGAAGTATGCTCCCCTGGCTGGGCGCGGGAGTCCTGCAGACGCATATGCGGACTTGGCGAATAGTACAGCTGAGGCTTTCAAGTTCTTCGAGGGTCAAGGTGATAAGGAAGTGGAGAAGCTTTTCTGGTCGCGATTCAATGCTCCCACTCGCCCGCTGCCGCTAAATGAGAAGGTGGCTGCTGTGGCGGAGCTTCACAGGCTGTCCGGTCTTGCAATGCGGTCTGCAATAGACCATCTTTGGCCGAAGGGGCCTAAGCCGGACAATTACTTTGGTTTGGTGCAGCAATTCCTCGTGTCCATGTCTCGGATTGACGCCATGAGGAGGTCGGTGTGCATAGAGGGTGCACGAATGGCTCTTGCCCGCGTTAAAGCTTATTGGACGGATATGGAGGCCACCGTTATAGCAGCCCAGGATCCGGCGGGAGGCCAATATCCAGTCGAGCGCTACTTGGCGCAGGTCACAGAAGGTGCCCGCCTAATAGAGGTGCAGTGCTCAAAGAATGTCTTGTTCGAGTGATAAGTCGAATCATTGTAAAAACAATGTTTATTTTGATTATGAAGATATATTTATACTTTTGCTCGGAAGTATGATTGTGTCCCCTTTGCAGCCGTTTTTATATAAATATGAGGAATCCGAAAGTTAGCAGTCGTTGGCTTCAGCCCCCACGCATACAATGCGAGGGTATTCGCAAAAAATATGCTTAATCACACTTGATCCAACATCTTGTTCCATTAAGGAGGTGATCGCACGTCGAACTAGGCAACCCGACTATATAGTTGTAACACTTTCGCTTAGCCATGGGGGTCTAACGGTGGGGCTACTATGTAGCCCCTGGTACATTCGCGTGCATCCGAATACGGGCCCGCATGTACATGGCCGAGAAACGGCCCTTCGTTAATGCGGAGGAATCCTAGAGATTCCGGTGAGTCTTCGAGTGGTTGAACAGTCTCTCGCTGTATCATGACAGTCAGTTTTCGGCTTTCTCTACCGAGGTGCTCATCCGGAATAACCAGGGCACAATCGCAGTAGTTCTCCTTTGGCCGCCTTAGCCGATAATAACGGAACATAAGGCGGCAAACCCAGGAGTCGGGCAAACCCAATATTTGACCAAAGACATGATTCGGAGCTGATGCATATAAGGCCAAACTCGTGACGCCGAACACTCCCGAGGGTATTCGGTCTTTGTAAAAGAAAATAGGCTAATGAGAGCCTATTATAAGCCCTAAATTTCCAGGTACGTGTGATTTAATCTGTCGTAGCGAAATGCCAATAACGGCAGTATCCTCTATGGGTATGGAACCCATGGGATGGTTAAACAACAAGAGGCAGTAGAAAAGGTTTACACAGGGGCTTAATCTAAAAATAAACATGTTGAACGGGACCCTGCTGCACGTCTGCGCCTTTGTCTCCGTTGTGCCGTATCCTGGAAGGGTATCACGCGAACGTTGTCTGTGGAAAAAAGAAAACTCGTAGGAGAGTACAACGTAAGTATGCGATTGATAATAAAAGTGTAAGATGTTGGCCTGCCAGTAAGGTTGAGCCAGCTGTGGGGCTGCATTCAATATTTACAGCCCCTGGTATCCGCTATGGGATTATATGTACGGTACCCTGGTTCAGTTTTATCCGGGCTACCGGACTCGTCTAACCGTGTCTGTGGTCGTAATGACCAGTCATGTTTTTTGATATTGGAGGCCGCTTACAGTCTGGCCGCCAGGGGCATCGCGTGTTCCTCTGCGTGTGAGGAGCTCTCTGTGATTCCGCTAACGGTGATGACGCCACGTGGACTGGGCATCTTGAGTGTAAGGTAGCCATAGTGCGGCAATGCGTTGAAGCGGGCGAAGGCCGTTCTTCCAAGCAATGTGTGATAGCCGCTTTGGAGGGTGCGATGGTGAAGAGTAGTTCTTCGCTTCTGGAATTGCCTGGGGAGCCGAATATTACTTCCAGCACAACAGAGCCCCTGCCGTAGGCTTCCACGCCTGGTATCACCCCTTCAAAGGTGGTGTTGCTTTGGCTAATTCTTGATGGGTTTATCCCCATTCTGCGGACAGTGTCCTCGTATATTAAATTGAGACTACTGCCGCCGTCCATGAGGACGCGGGTGAGACGGTATCCGTCGATTATTGGGTCAAGCACCAAGGCCTCTGATCCTCCGCGCCGAATACTAGTTCAGCCGTCCATGTGATCGAAAGTGATCGGACGAGACATCCAGAAGTCAGATGTGGGTACGATGGGCTCTACATCGTGCGCGTCTCTGAGTGTGTGTTCGTGCCTTCTCATGAATGTGTGAGTCGCGTGGATCATGTTTACTGTTTTAACCTCTGGCGGGAATTTTTTTGTCCCCCTGTGTTCGGTTGGTGAGGTTCGTCCTCATCTTCACTTGGTGTTTCCCTCCCTTTGTGTTCGACATTTAATTTGCCGGCCTGCTTGAAGACCCAGCATTCTCTATGTGTGTGGTTCGCAGGTTTCTCTGGGGTGCCATGAATTTGGCATAGTCTGTCCAGGACTCTGTTCAGACCGGACGGTCTCTCTTTACTGCCTTTAATTGGCTTCTTTTGCTGATCAGGTCGAGAGCCCCTGAATTCGGCATTGACCGTTGTGTTATCCGGGCTCTCTTCCTTGTTTTGTCGTTTGTGTTTATTACGCCGTGGCTTCCCGTTGCCATCACTTTTTCGGATGTGTTGGGGTCGCTGGTGCCTTTACGGGCTAACCAGCTATCTTCACCCACGCAAAAGCGGGTCATAAGGCCTGTTAAGGCTGCCATTGTCCTTGGCTTTTCTTGGCCGAGGTGCCGGGTGAGCCACTCGTTGCGGATGCTGTGTTTGAATGCTGCTAAGGCTTCGGCATCCAGACAATCGACAATTTGATTCTTCTTAGTAAGGAATCTGTTCCAAAGCTTGCGGGCAGACTCTCCGGGCTGTTGGATTATGTGACTTAGATCGTCTGCATCCGGAGGCCGGACATAAGTCCCTTGGAAGTTGGCCCTGAAAGCGTCCTCGAGTTCCTCCCAACTCCCGATTGAATTTTTGGGGAGGCTTTTCAACCAGTGTCGAGCTGGTCCCTTTAGCTTGAGGGGAAGGTATTTAATGGCGTGGAGGTCATCCCCACGAGCCATGTGGATATGTAGGATAAAATCCTCGATCCAGACCCTTGGGTCTGTCGTTCCGTCGTATGCCTCTATGTTCACAGGTTTAAAGCCTTGTGGGAATTCATGGTCCAGAACTTCTTCGGTGAAGCACATGGGGTGAGCATCCCCTCTGCATCTGGGCGCGATGTGGCATGCATGTCACGACCGGTTTTTCAATAAAATGTTTATTGAGAAAACCAATCTTTAAATCCCAGTATAGGAAAAGTCATCCTTTCTGATAGACAAAAGCTTGATAAACAGTGAACTAGTAGCATCAAATATATTACAGGGTTGAGCTGAGGTTGCTCAACAATTTATCACAGACTCGCCAATATATTACATATGGGCGGTTGTGACACGGGGGTGGGGTGACATGCTACTAGCTCGAGGGAAAAGTGGTGGTGGATAACTTGACTTCTACTGGCAGTACATCGAGCGTTGAGGTGAGGCTCGATGAATTTATTCAGGATTTGCGGAAGCGGATAATACAATGACCAAGCCAGGATCGCACGGGACTGACTGGGACTCCTCTAGGCGTCGGACTCGCTATCAAACTCTTCATCCATGAGATCGCCTTGATCAGCATCTGGCCAAATCAACAATCCAGGTGAGTACTTAAAAGTACTCGCAAGACAGTACGGACAAAAGATATAATCAATGAATGCATGAATGCGTCATGAACAAAGTATGTACTCTAATACAACGGTAATATTGCAGAACTTGATGTATCAAAATTTAATAACTGAAAACCGATCGGGTGTCTGGAGCGACGCCTCGAAAGGTAAATAAATAAAAATGCATGCCGCAGTCGGGCGTCTTAGCGACACCACATAAAGGGCTTTCAAAAAAGAAATGCCACAGTCGGACGTCTGGGTGACATCACATAAAGGGCTTTAAAAGAAATGCCACAGTCGGACGTCTGAGCGACATTACAGACAGGGCTTTAAAAGAAATACCACAGTCAGACGTCTGAGCGACATCACGGACAGGGCTTTAAAAGAAATACCACAGTCGGACGTCTGAGCGACATCACAGACAGGGCTTTAAAAGAAATACCACAGTCGGACGTCTGTGCGACATCACAGACAGGGCTTTAAAAGAAATACCACAGTCGGACGTCTGAGCGACATCATAGACATGGCTTTAAAAAGAAATACCACCGTCGGACGTCTGAGCGACATCACAGACAGGGCTTTAAAAGAAATACCACAGTCGGACGTCTGAGCAACATCACAGCCAGGGCTTTAGAAAGAAATACCACCATCGGACGTCTGAGCGACATCACAGACAGGGCTTTAAAAGAAATACCACAGTCGGACGTCTGAGCGACATCACAGACAGGGTTTTAACAATAGCAAATAACAGGTATGCCACCGTCGGACGTCTGAGCGACATCACAGACAGGGCCTTGTAATAAATGTAAATAACGCGATTAGTTCATCCACAAGAATAATCTTTTAACCGGATTTATTACACATAAATCCCACTGGAGTTTTCGTCACTGAGCCTGAATACCTGACAAGATAAGATAATTATAGTACTTGAACAAAGTACAAGATAATTGAAAGATTGAGGCTCTGCAGAGTTTGGAAGAACTGAACACAGCCAACGGATTTCCGTAGTCACGAAGGACTAGTTCCGTTTATGGTATTTCAGTAGAAACACATTTAACTAGTACACACCCATTTCACCTCACGATGCCAGGAATCACCCTGGACAACGTCCAAGAAAAACTTTGAGACGGGGAGGCCACAACCTCGAATAGCATGGGATCAAATTTCTATACGCGCGCTCTAAGGGGTGCCCCCTCTCGGTCCCAACCGGAAACACCCATGCGCCCTGACCGGATGACGGGCTTTAATCCAGGGCCATGGAACCCTCATCCCGGCCTCTCCACTTGGTGTGTACCAGGAAAACGATTTGCAACTTACTATGCCATATTCCTTTCGGAAAACATGTGACAGTATAGGATGGAATGAATGGGAATGTGAATTGTGTCATGACGACACGGAAGTCAAATAATCTGGCATAAGACTGGCATGTCACAACACTGCCATCTTATCCATCCTCATACCAACACATGGCTTTGCAAATATGTATCCAACAACATAGTGCTTTCCGAAACCTACTTTCCGATCATGTGCATGAGATATATCATACAAAGTGATGTTCATAAACATGCCGTGACTATACTAAAATGCAAACATGCAACAACACTCATCATATCAAGAGTTCAAACATGCTTGCCTGGTTCGGAGTAGTCGGAGTCTAACTGTGCGAAGTTTGCAGCTCCGTCACCTCCTCCGGTATCTATGGTATACGAAAAAAATACGCACACAACGTAAATACCGTGAGTGTACAGAAAAGTGTTCCAAATATTTTTCAAATAAATATGATAAAAAACTAGACACAAATCTAAAGAGAACAGAAAAAGAATTAATCAAAAATACTTTTCTGATCAAAAGTTATAAGAGTTTTGGTCCAAGGACCCATCTGTAATGAAACAGAAATCTTCCAGGGGGCTATGCAGAAGAATCCAGAAAAACAGTTCAGAGAGGAAGCGTATTTGCCAGAGTACGCCTTCTGCAAACGATTTAAAAAAAACAAAAGAGAGGCTGACGGGCGGGTCCCACCCGTCATGTTTGAAAGTTCAAACAGGGGAGTCGGGGCTCGTCGGTGCCCGAGAGCCACGGTGGTCGCCGACGGCGATCCACGGCAAGGCAGGGAGATCGGAGTGTACCTCCGTGATCAGGGCGCCATTCCGCGTCTGTGGGAGGTGGTGGTGGTCGCCAGCGAGTACCACGTCGGCGGCGATGCCTGCTCCGACGGACGGTGATTCGGGTGGCCGTGGATCTCGCCGGAGAGAGCTGCGGAGGTGGAATTGGTGAGGGGGTTAGAATCGCGATAGTATGAGAAGGTATCTGACGAGGCTAGGGCGCCGGAGATGGCCTTACCGGAGTGAATCACGGTGGGGGCCAAGGCGGAACGGAGTGGCCGGAGTCGGGGAAGGAGAGCTCCTCGTGGCTCGTTCAGTGGCTGTGCCGGGTCTGATGGGGTAGAGGAGGTGTGCCGGGGGCGAGAGCTGGCTCGGGGTGCTATATATAGCCGCCCCGAGGCGGTTGCCGAGAACGGGGTTCTCCGGCGAGGTGATTACGGTGGCGCTGCGGTTGCACGGGAGGTTTCAGAGGCTGAACGTCGTCGTGGGTGTTCCATGGTTCCGTTTTGGTGCTAACCGCATCGGGATTTGGGGGTTTAGGGGGAGCTCGACGGAACGGGGCGGCGCGGGCCCATCGGCGGCAGGGAGCGCGCTCTGTGCGTGCCGCGCCACAGCGACGGGGCTGCATGCGTGCGCTGGCGAGGATATGGCCACGTGGAGCCACCATGGGGTTTGGGCGGCGCCGAACGGCGTTGTGCCGCCGTTCTGCTTCCTATCGGCCGCTACAGTGCTATGGCCGCCGCAAGACACGCCGGCGCAGGCGGGCCAGGGCACCACCAACGCCAGGAAGGTGCCAAGCACGCGTGTGAGGCTTCGGACAAGCAAGCCAGGCCGTGAGCTACGTGCCAAGCGCACTGTGAGCTCGTGACTGAAGTTACTGACGAAGATCGACACTGAACTTCTGAATTTTACTGAATATGACTGGAACAGTGCATGCAAGGTGTTCGACAGAATGATCCAGGCATGTAGGGATTTTTCCTTGAGCTGGTTTTTGGTGGAGGGGCCTCTCATTGCATCTAGAGGCTGCCTGAATATTTGTGGAATTTTTGGAGAGGTGTAGATATGAATTTCACCAAATTTGGCAAATCTGGTCCAAACTTGCAGTGAGTGCAATTTGAAATATTTGAACAGGAGAAGAGTGGATCAAGATGGTTCTGGGTTGTGGGTACAAAGGACTATCCAGGGGTGTTGAGTTGAGGTCAAAAATCTGAAGCACTAGGGCACTTGCTTTGTAATCCACCTAGGCTCAAAAGAAAGGACAGAATTATTTTGGGAGGAGAAATAATTGGAATAAAATCCAAAAATGGATTTTATTAGTTTGGACAGAATGTTTGGGTTGAACCAAAGTGGAAGGAGTGGTTTTGGGAAAATTTCACCATAGGAGGCATGGTAAAATTTAGAAGGGATCAAAACCAAATAAAAGCCCAAAAACCAAAAAGGTTTTTATTTTAAAAGAAACTAAATCCAAGAAAAGGATTTTTGCTGAAAACAAAACCACAAAGAAAAAAAATTGGAGTGTCACAGCACCTACCCCCTTAGGAAAAATCTCGTCCCCGAGATTTCAGCTGATCCTTAAAACAGGTGTGGGTGCTCTATCCGCAGAAAATCCTCTCTTTCCCAAGTTGCCTCATTCTCGGTGTGGTTGCTCCACTGAACTCTGAAGAATTTGATGGTTTTCCGTCGGGTCCTCCTCTCAGACTCTTCTAATATTTTTATTGGGTGCTCCCGGTAAGTGAGGTCTGGTTGCACATCAATATACTCATGTGAAACTTGCTTCTCTGGGTTGCTTATGTATTTTCTCAACTGCGAGATGTGAAACACTTTGTGGATACCGGACAAGTCTCTGGGTAGGTCCAGCTGGTAGGCTACCTTGCCTCATCGGGCCACTATATGAAATGGTCCGATGAATCTTGGTGCCAGTTTCCCCTTAATCTTGGATCGTTGCAGACCCTTCATAGGAGAAACTCTCAGGTATACCAATTCTCCGGGTTCAAAACTGATTTCCCGATGCTTTCGGTCGTAATAACTCTTTTGCCGACTTTGAGCTGTTTTGAGTCGTTCTCTAATCGTCTTAACTTTCTCCTCGGCCTCCTTGAGCATATCTGGGCCAAAGATGTGGCTGTCTCCGGTCTCTGACCAATTTAGCGGGGTACGACATCTTCTCCCATATAGAGCTTCAAAGGGTGCCATTTGCAAGCTGGCTTGATAGCTGTTGTTGTATGCGAATTCTGCATATGGCAAACTTTCTTCCCAACTGTTCCCATAGGTGAGGACACAGGCTCTTAGCATGTCTTCTAAGATTTGGTTTACGCGTTCCATTTGTCCATCAGTCTGGGGATGGTATGCGGTACTGAAGGCTAGTTGGGTTCCCAGTGCCTGCTGTAGGTGATCCCAGAATGTAGAGACGAACTGTGTGCCTCTATCGGAGATGATAGTCTTAGGGACTCCATGTAGGCAGACGATACGGGCAAGATAAAGTCTGGCTAGTCTCTGAGTGGTGTAAGTTGTTTTTACCGGAATAAAATGTGCCACCTTGGTTAATCTGTCGGTTATGACCCAAATGGCATCGTTTCCGTGTCGTGACCGTCGCAGTCCAATGATAAAGTCCATTCCAATCTCGTCCCATTTCCACTCGGGTATCTTATTTGGCTGTAACAGTCCGGCTGGTTTCTGGTGCTTGGCCTTGATACGTTGACAAGAGTCACAGCAGGCAATGAACGTGGCTATATCTCTCTTCATACTGTGCCACCAAAAATTTCCCTGAAGGTCTTTGTACATTTTTGTCCCTCCAGGATGGATTGAATACGGAGCTGTGTGACTTTCAGTTAATATCTGCTGTTTGAGGTCCTTGACATTTGGTACGCATAGCCTTTCTCCGTACCACAATATTCCTTGCTCATCTATGTTGAATTCTGAGGCTCTTCCCAAACTCACTTTTCTTTTTATGCCCTCAATGCTGGGGTGTCCGTGCTGGGCTTCCTTGATGCTTTCCATTAGGGTAGGCTGTATTTCTATATTCGACACACTGCCTTCGGTAACCATTATTAGATTGAGTCGGGCAAATTCTTGTTGAAATTCTGGCCTCAATTTTGGTATATTGTCGTCTTCCGTGCTGGGATTTCGACTAAGTGCATCTGCCACAACATTTGCTTTTCCGGGATGATAGTGGATTCCAACATCATAATCCTTCACCAACTCTAACCAGCGTCGTTGCCGTAAATTTAACTCTGGCTGTGTGAAAATATACTTAAGACTCTTATGGTCTGTGTATATCTCACAATGATTCCCAAGTAGGAAGTGTCTCCATTCCTTGAGTGCATGGATGACCGCTGCTAATTCCAAGTCATGAGTGGGATAATTTTCCTCATGCTTGCGTAGTTGTCTGGAGACATAAGCAACTACCTTGCCTTCTTGCATCAATACGCATCCGAGGCCTTTCCGGGATGCGTCACAATATACCTCAAAGTTCTTGTGTATATCTGGCACAATTAGTACTGGTGCCATTGTTAATTTTCTTTTTAGCTCTTGGAAGCTTTTCTCACATGCTTCTGTCCATTCAAATTTCTTGCCTTTCTTGAGCAGTTGTGTCATGGGCTTTGCTATAGTGGAGAGTCCTTCAATAAATCTCCGATAATAGCCTGCCATTCCCAAGAAACTCCGTACGTCTGTTATGTTAGCTGGTGTTTTCCAGCCAAGTACGGCCTTGACTTTTTCTGGATCTACTGCAATACCTTCTTGGGTTAGCACGTGGCCCAGAAAACCCACCTGCCTTAGCCAAAATTCACATTTGCTGAATTTGGCGTACAGTTGATGTTTCCTGAGTTCTCCGAGTACAATCCTGAGATGTTCGGCGTGCTCTTCTGGTGTTTTGGAATATATCAGAATATCATCGATGAATACCACAACAAACTTGTCCATATAGTTCATAAACACTTTGTTCATGAGGTCAACAAAATATGCGGGGGCGTTGGTTAGCCCAAATGGCATTACTGTGAACTCATACAACCCATATCTGGAGGTGAAAGCGGTCTTGGGAATATCTTCTGTTCGTACTTTTAATTGGTGGTATCCTGATCTCAAATCAATTTTTGAGAAGACTTTGGCCTGTGCGAGCTGATCGAATAAATCATTTATTCGGGGCATTGGGTATTTGTTCTTGATTGTGACCATGTTGAGGGCTAGATAATCAATACACAACCTCATTGTTCCATCCTTCTTCTTGGCAAATAAAATTGGAGAACCCCCAAGGTGAGGAGCTGGCTCGTATGTATCCTTTCTCCAATAATTCTTTTATTTGCTTCTTCAACTCTACCAATTCGGATGGTGCCATTCTGTAAGGTTTCTTGTAAATAGGAGTGGTCCCGGGTGCTAGCTCAATGCTGAATTCTATCTCTCGGTCTGGTGGCATGCCTGGTAGTTCTTCTGGAAATACATCTGGAAATTCACATACCACTGGAACCTTGTTCAGCTCAGAAACGTCCACCTTGTTTAATCTAGGTTGCCGAGGTATTTGTCTCTCCTTGGCTGAAACTTTTATTTTCTTCCCTTGATGGTGGGTGAGAATCACGGTACGGTTGAAGCAATCAATAAAACCTTTGTTGGTGGTCAACCAATCCATTCCTAGGATGACATCCAGTCCTTTGCTTTCCAGTACAATAAGGTTGGCGTAAAATTTCAATCCTTCAAATTCAATAACCACACCTTGACAGTAACTCTGGGTCACTTGCTTAATCCCAGGGGACTTGACGATCATTGATTTTTCCAAGGGAAGCATCGAAAAATTATTTTGCAAAGCAAAACTTTTCGAAACGAATGAGTGAGAAGCTCCAGAATCAAACAAAACCATGGCAGGTATTGTGTTGACGGGGTACGTACCGAGTACGATATCTGGGGCGTTCTGTGCTTCCTCTCGGGTCACGTGGTTCAAGTGACCTTTCCGGTGGTTGTTGTTGGGGTTGAAATTGCTTCGCTTTGGTGCTGAATTATTTCCACCATTATTGAGCTTCGGGTTTGAGTTCCTTGGCTTGGGACACTGCTTGGCATAGTGCCCTTCTTCTCCACAAGCATAACAGGTAACGCCTGGGCGATAGGTGAACTCTTTGTCTCTTGCATGGAAATTCTTGGTTGGACGTGAATTATTCGTCGGGGTTTTGTGTGAATCCCCCTTCTGAAATTCCTTCTTGCTTCTGGGATTGCGAGAAAAATTAGTCTGGTCCCTTTTCCGTTTGCGGATATCTTCCAGGCTACGTCGCTCATTTTCCAGGGTAATGGCCTTATCCACCAGTGTTTTAAAATCTGGAAAGGTGTGCACAACTAGCTGGCACTTAAGGGCGGGTGCCAGGCCTTCCAAGAATTTTTCCATCTTCTTGCTCTCGGTCATGCGTTCTTCATTGACGTAGCGAGACAGCAGTGTGAATTGGCTGTTGTATTCTGACACTGTCATGGCTCTTTGCTTGAGTTCACCAAATTCCTTCTTCTTGATTTTCATGACGCTCTTAGGAATATGTGCCCCACGAAAACCTTCTTTGAAATTTTCCCAGGTGATTTCATTTTCGTTGGGGTGCATGTGCAGGAAGTTTTCCAACCACGATGCAGCTGCACCTATGAGATAATGTGGTGCATACAGTACTTTTTCACGGTCTGAACACTGTGAGATAATTAATTTTCTCTCCATGTCTCGAAGCCAGTCCTCGGCCTCAAGGGGCTTGTCAGTATGAGAAAATGTTGGAGGACGCGTCTTTTGTAACTCAGATAATTTGGATTGCGGTTGATACTGACCACGGTTACTTCCCATATTGATGAATTGGTTCATCATTTCCTGGTGTTGCTGCTGACTCTGTTCATACAAACGACAAACTTGTGTAAAAGCTGTTTCACTGTCCTGTTGACTTGTCTGACCCTGAGTGAAATTCTGGTTCTGCGGTGTGCCATAATTTTCTTCTGGCTGAGTTGGCATGGAGCGCGTCCAAGGACGAGACATCTTTCACTCTGGGGATATATTTTTGTGAACTCGTAAGACAAGAAGGAGAGTCGCAAAAGTCAATAAAATCACACACAAAGAACATTTTTAAACTCCATGGTATTTTTTTTGAAACACACGATTCCGCGCGGAGAATGATTAGTGCATATCTTACACGCGGGCATAATTATACATTACATCACTCAGGATATGCGTACATAATCCTGACATGTTATTTAAACTAGTGCACTCCTCCAGATCCTACATGATGCGCAAACAGGCTACTTCTCACAACCTAAGAACATATAAACATATTACACAAGTTGATACATCGCATGGCGTCTATGCGTACTTAGTCGGAGATGGTGAGGATCTCCCTTGGCCTGCCGAGGGTGAGACGCAGAGACGCTGGGGAATCGACCTCCTCCTCGCTAATAGGTTCCAGACGAGAAACGTTGTGCTGAGCTGATGGAGCAGGTGCCGTAGGCGGAATAACATGAATACGAGTGGGTGGAATAGGTGGGGTAGCTCGTATGGGAGTGGGCGCAACAAGTGGTGCAGAGCGGACGGGAGTGGGTGCAACAAGTGGTGCAGAGCGAACGGGAGTGGGTGCAATAGCCTGGTTAAATTCCTCTGTGGTAGGCAGACGACGAGCATAGGCGAGTATGGTAGGTGAGTGAGAGGCTGTGGATGACACAAAAGTCAGTGGTGGAGCGGTGTGCAGGAGTTCCCTCCTGTTAGCAGCACAGCCATGAACTGAGTCCATGTGTGCAGCTACGAGGTCATCCACCATGCAGTCGAATGTTGCCTCTAGGGCTCGGAGGTACTCGACAAGCATCTCAAAGGCTTCGTCTCGCTCTCCTCTGGGGCAAGAGAAAGAGTAGTGACAGGTGTAAGGCACATGGCATGGAAGGTAGCGGTAGCGACGGGTCTTCATTGCAGGAAGAACATCCCGAAGACGGGCTATCGTCTCGCGGGCAGCCATCTGCATAAAATGCCTTTCTGTAGGCATGGCTCTCCCCATGAATCGGAGACGGCGTATTTCAGCATGGCCTCCCCTGAATTGCACCGCGGCCTGGTGCATAGTCAGACTGTCGTTGATCTTGTGTGGATAAAGAGTGAAGACTAGGCGCACGGATGGCCCCATCGCGACCTGAACGATGAAGGAGAGGAGTTTGACGAACCCCTCAGGCACGTTGGCGAACATCTGAGACTCGCAGTCGTTGCCGGCCATCTACAAAAGTAGGCAAAAATTCTGAGTGGTCAGATCATAAATTTTATGCTGACTGTTAGAAAATGACAACAATTGTAAAAACATGAATAACTCTATCATGCTAATAACCAATTAGCGATCGCACCTAGTGGCTTCCTACAGTCAGCCTGGCTCTGATTACCAAGTCTGTCACGACCGGTTTTTCAATAAAATGTTTATTGAGAAAACCAATCTTTAAATCCCAGTATAGGAAAAGTCATCCTTCCTGGTAGACAAAAGCTTGATAAACATTGAACCAGTAGCATCAAATATATTACAGGGTTGAGCTGAGGTTGCTCAACAATTTATTACAGACTCGCCAATATATTACATATGGGCGGTTGTGACACGGGGGTGGGGTGACATGCTACTATCTCGAGGGAAAAGTGGTGGTGGATAACTTGACTTCTACTGGTAGTACATCGAGCGTCGAGGTGAGGCTCGATGAATTTATTCGGGATTTGCAGAAGCGGATAATACAATGACCAAGACAGGATCGGACGGGACTGACTGGGACTCCTCTAGGCGTCAGACTCACTATCAAACTCTTCATCCATGAGATCGCCTTCATCAGCATCTGGCCAAATCAACAAGCCAGGTGAGTACTTGAAAGTACTCGCAAGACAGTTCGGACAAAAGATATAATCAATGAATGCATGAATGCGTCATGAACAAAGTATGATACTCAAATACAACGGTAATATTGCAGAACTTGATGTATCAAAATTTAATAACTGAAAACCGGTCGGGTGTCTGGAGCGACGCCTCGAAAGGTAAATAAATAAAAATGCATGCCGCAGTCGGGCATCTTAGCGACACCACATAAAGGGCTTTAAAAAAAGAAATGCCACAGTCGGACGTCTGGGCGACATCACATAAAGGGCTTTAAAAGAAATGCCATGGTCGGACGTCTGAGCGACATTACAGACAGGGCTTTAAAAGAAATACCACAGTCGGACGTCTGAGCGACATCACAGACAGGGCTTTAAAAGAAATACCACAGTCGGATGTCTGAGCGACATCACAGATAGGGCTTTAAAATAAATACCACAGTCGAACGTCTGAGAGACATCACAGACAGGGCTTTAAAAGAAATACCACAGTCGGACGTCTGAGCGGCATCACAGACAGGGCTTTAAAAAGAAATACCACCATCGGACGTCTGAGCGACATCACAGACAGGGCTTTAAAAGAAATACCACAGTCGGATGTCTGAGCGACATCACAGACAGGGCTTTAAAAAGAAAATACCACCGTCGGACGTCTGAGCGACATCACAGACAGGGCTTTAAAAGAAATACCACAGTCGGACGTCTGAGCGACATCACAAACAGGGCTTTAACAATAGCAAATAACAGGTATGCCACCGTCGGACGTCTGAGCGACATCACAGACAGGGCCTCGTAATAAATGTAAATAACGAGATTAGTTCATCCACAAGAATAATCTTTTAACCAGATTTATTACACATAAATCCCACCGGAGTTTTTGTCACTGAGGTTGAATACCTGACAAGATAAGATAATTATAGTACTTGAACAAAGTACAAGATAATTGAAAGATTGAGGCTCTGCAGAGTTTGGAAGTACTGAACACAACCAACGGATTTCCATAGTCACGACGGACTAGTTCCATTTACGGTATTTCAGTAGAAACACATTTAACTAGTACACACCCATTTCACCTCACGATGCCAGGAATCACCCTGGACAACGTCCAAGAAAAACTTTGAGACGGGGGGGCCACAACCTCGAATAGCATGGGATCAAATTTCTATACGCGCGCTCTAAGGGGTGCCCCCCTCTCGGTCCCAACCGGAAACACCCATGCCCCCGGACCGGATGACGGGCTTTAATCCAGGGCCATGGAACCCTCATCCTGGCCTCTCCACTTGATGTGTACCAGGAAAATGATTTGCAACTTACTATGCCATATTCCTTTCGGAAAACATGTGACAGTATAGGATGGAATGAATGGGAATGTGAATTGTGTCATGACGACACGGAAGTCAAATAATCTGGCATAAGACTGGCATGTCACAACACTACCATCTTACCCATCCTCATACCAACACATGGCTTTGCAAATATGTATCCAACAACATAGTGCTTTCCGAAACCTACTTTCCGATCATGTGCATGAGATATATCATACAAAGTGATGTTCATAAACATGCCGTGACTATACTAAAATGCAAACATGCAACAACACTCATCATATCAAGAGTTCAAACATGCTTGCCTGGTTCAGAGTAGTCGGAGTCTAACTGTGCGAAGTTTGCAGCTTCGTCACCTCCTCCGGTGTCTACGGTATAAGAAAAAAAATACGCATGCAACATAAATACCGTGAGTGTACAGAAAAGTGTTCCAAATATTTTTCAAATAAATATGATTAAAAACTAGACAAAAATCTAAAGAGAACAGAAAAAGAGTTAATCAAAAATACTTTTCTGATCAAAAGTTATAAGAGTTTTGGTCCAAGGACCCATCTGTAATGAAACAGAAATCTTCCAGGGGGCTATGCAGAAGAATCCAGAAAAACGGTTCAGAGAGGAAGCGTATTTGCCAGAGTACGCCTTCTGCAAACGATTTAAAAAAAGAGAGGCTGACGGGCGGGTCCCACCCGTCAGGTTTGAAAGTTCAAACAGGGGAGTCGGGGCTCGTCGGCGCCCGAGAGCCGCGGTGGTCGCCGGCGGCGATCCACGACAAGGCAGGGAGATCGGAGTGTACCTCCGTGATCAGGGCGCCATTCCGCGTCTGTGGGAGGTGGTGGTGGTCGCCGGCGAGTACCACGTCGGCGGCGATGCCTGCTCCGGCGGACGGTGATTCGGGTGGCCGTGGATCTCGTCGGAGAGAGCTGCGGAGGTGGAATTGGTGAGGGGGTTAGAATCGCGATAGTATGAGAAGGTATCTGACGAGGCTAGGGCGCCGAAGATGGCCTTACCAGAGTGAATCACGGTGGGGGCCGAGGCAGAATGGAGTGGCCAGAGTCGGGGACGAAGAGCTCCTCATGGCTCTTTCAGTGGCTGTGCGGGGTCTGATGGGGTAGAGGAGGTGTGCCGGGGGCGAGAGCAAGCTTGGGGTGCTATATATAGCCGCCCCGAGGCGGTTGCCAAGAACGGGGTTCTCCGGTGAGGTGATTACGGCGGTGCTGCGATTGCACGGGAGGTTTCAGAGGCTGAACGTCGTCGTGGGTGTTCCATGGTTCCGTTTTGGTGCTAACCGCATCGGGATTTGGGAGTTTAGGGGGAGCTCAATGGAACGGGGCGGCGCGGGCCCATCGGCGGCAGGGAGCGCGCTCTGTGCATGCCGCGCCACGGCGACGGTGCTGCATGCGTGCGCTGGCGAGGATATGGCCACACGGAGCCACCAGGGGGTTTGGGCGGCGCCGAACGACGTTGTGCCGCCGTTCTGCTTCCTGTCGGCCGCTACGGCGCTACGGCCGCCGCAAGACACGCTGGCGCAGGCGGGCCAGGGCGCCACCGACGCCAGGAAGGTGCCAAGCGCGCGTGTGAGGCTTCGGACAGGCAAGCCAGGCCGTGAGCTACGTGCCAAGCGCACTGTGAGCTCGTGACTGAAGTTACTGACGAAGATCGACACTGAACTTCTGAATTTTACTGAATATGACTGGAATAGTGCATGCAAGGTGTTCGACAGAATGATCCAGGCATGTAGGGATTTTTCCTTGAGCTGGTTTTTGGTGGAGGGGCCTCTCATTGCATCTAGAGGCCGCCTGAATATTTGTGGAATTTTTGGAGAGGTGTAGATATGAATTTCACCAAATTTGGCAAATCTGGTCCAAACTTGCAGTGAGTGCAATTTGAAATATTTGAACAGGAGATGAGTGGATCAAGATGGTTCTGGGTTGTGGGTACAAAGGACTATCCAGGAGTGTTGATTTGAGGTCAAAAATAAAAAGCACTAGGGCACTTGCTTTGTAATCCACCTAGGCTCAAAAGAAAGGACAGAATTATTTTGGGAGGAGAAATAATTGGAATAAAATCCAAAAATGGATTTTATTAGTTTGGACAGAATGTTTGGGTTGAACCTAAGTGGAAGGAGTGGTTTTGGGAAAATTTCACCATAGGAGGCATGGTAAAATTTAGAAGGGATCAAAACCAAATAAAAGCCCAAAAACCAAAAAGGTTTTTATTTTAAAAGAAACTAAATCCAAGAAAAGGATTTTTTTTGAAAACAAAACCACAAAGAAAAAAAAATTGGAGTGTCAAAATGCGGTCGGCTGTTGTTGTGTCCAGAGTTTATCCCGAACTGGTATCTGGCTTGTATGAGCGTTTGGGTGACCATAGTCCCTCGCCGGGGTGTGTCCTTTAGATCCATAGATGGACCTGGCTGCACAGGCTTTCTTATCCAGATGCTCACGCAGATCGTGCACGGTGTTAGTAGCCATTTTGTTGTGGTTATGAAGCGGTACGTCCGGTCTCCTGGTCATATTATTCTTTGGTGGAACGGCCTCGTCATCGAATTCTAGCAGTAGTTTGCATTTTGGATAGCTTTTTGTATGACGATCGTTGCCATACCTTTCTTCAGTGTCTAGCACTTTATTCCATCTACGACTGAGTGTTTCCTATGTGGCATTGAGCCGTTGCTTCTGCTTCTTTAGACTTCTCGCTGTGGCCATAAGCTTTCGGTGGAGGTTGTCCCGTTCCACGCGTTCATCTGGAATGATGAATGCATCATCGTCCGGACTGTCTTCCTGTCCTGGGGCGGTTTCATGAGCTCGTCCCTCTGGATCATTGTGATCGGGTGTTTGCTCCGAACTTGGTTTGGTGTGACCTGGCTCGTCCTGCTCCATCGCTGGGTCCATGTGGTCGTTATTGCCTTTGGGGTTTACTGGTATGTCGATCCTTCTTGCGCTCTTGTCGCTATTTTTACTGTTGTTGGACTTTGAGCGGCATCTGCGCCGCCGTTTTGGCTTTTGTCCGGGTGTTTTATCTTCCGGATTATCACCGTCATCCTTCTTGGGCGTATCCACCATGTATATATCATGTGACAAGGTAGCAGTCCCGCGCCCCAGAGATTCTGAAGCTTCTCCTGCATCGTCGTCCATACCGTCGATGTCTTCGGAGTTGAAGTCCAGAACGTCGGTTAAATCATCGATCGTGGCAATGAAGTGGTGGTGGGTGGGCAACGAATTCCTTTGTCGCCTGCTTCCCACTCAAGCTGGACATAGTTCGGCCCAGAGCCTCCTGACAAAGAGAGAGACTTTAATGAGTTCAGCATGTCGCCAAAGGGCGAGTGCTGAAAGATGTTTGCAGTGGTAAACTCCATTACCGGAGCCCAACCTGGTTCGGCTGGCTCGAGGGTGTGCGGACCGAAACCAGCAACCGGATACGAGTCCGGGGGGCCGGGGTTACAGGCCTCCACAGAGGTGAGACATGTGTTCGGCTCCACCGCCGATGAGTATGCGGCCTGCGGGGCAGGGTCTACCCCTCTGTCCTTGGGCGACACAACCTGCTCCGGATTTGGATCTGGGGCTACTGCGGGGGTGATATCCCAAGCATTGTTTGACAGCAGGTTTAGGCCATGCTCGTCATGACAGTCCGGCGCTCCAGGCACAGGCAAGGTTCCGTTGAAGATCAAGTCTCCGCGGATATTGGCTGTGTAGTTCAGGTTTCCGAACCTGACCTGATGGCCGGGGGCGTAGCTACCGATCTGCTCTAGATGGCCAAGCGAATTGGCCCGCAGTGCAAAGCCGCCGAACACAAAGATCTGTCCGGGGAGAAAAGTCTCACCCTGGACCGTGTAATTGATGATTGAAGGCGCCATCAAGCCTCGAAGCGACAATAAAAGAAATTCTCAATGAAAGCACCAATGTCGGTGTCAAAACCGGCGGATCTCTGGTAGGGGGTCCCGATCTGTGCGTCTTAGGTTGATGGTAACAGGAAGCAAGGGACACAATGTTTACCCAGGTTCGGGCCCTCTCGATGGAGGTAAAACCCTACTTCCTGCTTGATTAATATTGAAGATATGAGTAGTACAAGAGTAGATCTACCACGAGATCGTAGAGGCTAAACCCTAGAAGCTAGCCTATGATGGTATGATTGTAAATGTGATCGGCCTTCTAAGGACCAACCTCTCCGGTTTATATAGACACCGGAGAGGGCTAGGGTTTACATGGAGTCAGTTACAAGGAAGGAAATACAATATCCGGATCGCCAAGCTTGTCTTCCATGCAAAGGATAGTCCCATCCGGACACGGGCCGAAGTCTTGAGTCTTGTATCTCCACGCTCCAATAGTCCGGACGATGTATATAGTCCGGCTGTCCGGATACCCCCTAATCCAGGACTCCCTCACCGATGGCCCGACAAAACAGCATTACAACACAAGTTTTGATAGTAAACAGCAGTACTAAACTGCAGCAGAACATCAGAAAAACATAACTAGTTTTGACAGCAAAATAGCAAAAAAACACTAGTTTTGATAGCCAAGCAACAACAAAAAGCACTAGTTTTGACAGCAAAACAGCAGCAAAAAGCACTAGTTTTGACAGCAAAACATCAGTAGTTTTGGTAGCAGAACATCATTGTTTTGACAGCAGCTAAACATTCCAGATTCAACAATCAGCATGTAAACATTCCAGTTTCGACAATAGCATCTAAAGTTCTACATGTTCTAGTTTCGACAAACACAAGTGCATGAATATCATTACATTCTAGAACGAAAATAAAGACTAGTAGATGGCCAGCATGCCTTCTCCGAATCTTCTCTTCTCATTGCTCTAGGAGTGTAGCAACAACTCTACAAGATGGAATGAACAGAAAGTTAGCGGTAGTATAAAGTACAACTTGACAATTAACAATGACATAAACAAAGAATAGAGATGTTACATTCTTCATCCGAAAATGAATCTTCATCATTATCTAGCGCAATCACTTCTTCTGCCTTTCTCTTATTATCTACAACAATAGATTGGGTTAATTATCATTTGAAAGTAAAACATACAAATAAGAATGTGAAACAAACAAGATTACAACAGACACCTTCTTTTTTTGCACTTTGCAACGATACCAATCTTGCAAACACATTAGGGCCTCAACCGTCTTTGGTTTAAGTGAGTTTCGGTTCGGGGTTATAACCTTCTTACTCAAGCTGAAAGCGGATTCTGAAGCAACACTTGACACGGGATATGCAAGGATATCACGTGCCATTCTTGCTAGTTGCGGATACCTAGCTGCAGACTTACTCCTGAAATCCAAGATATCGACATTTTCATTCAACCTCTTTGCAGGTTCAGCCAAATACAATTCCAATTCAGATCTCTCTTCATGTGAGCTCGTGCTTTCCACGTACTGATCATAGTTAGAAAAGGCACCAAGTCCACACGTGCTTGATGATGCACTTGTTGCTAAGTTTTCATTGACATGTACACCACTACCATACTCATTAAATAAAGAAGTCATTGTAGTTTTAACAAGATTAATGCGCTGAACGGCATCATCACCATCATATAGCTTGGAGTAGGCATATCCTAAAAACTTGAACTTAATGCAGGGATCAAGAACAGCAGCACAAGACAAAAATACGCTATAGTCAGACCAATATTTCATGAATTTCTCCCTCATAACTGCCAACATTGGAGCCATGTAACTATTTACTCTAGCACTAGCCTCTATAATAGCAGAATGAACACGATAGACATTCATGAAGTACAAGTTGGCTGTTGGATACTTTGTTCCTGAGAAAGTTGTAGTTACCTTGAAGAAAACCTCCAAGAACTTATACATATGAGATACCTTGGCCCATTCTTCTTCGGATAGCCAAAAGTTCACCTTGAATATGTTTTCCCTCTCAGAATACCAATGCAACACGTCTCTAAAGTACAAACAGTAGCCAATCATAGTGTAGGTTGAATTCCAACGGATGGGCATATCAGGTTTCAACCTTTTTGTTTCTTCAAGGTTGAAAATAGTTGTAGCAGTATTGTAAAACTTATGCAGCCTATTGCTTGAAGCCTTTAGGTACATTATACCATCCCTAAGTTTGTCAACACACTTGTCAATCAATGTCAAACCGGCTTGAACTACCAAGTTCAGTACGTGACGAGGGAGGGAGGATGGAGGAGGACCGGTGTGGCGGACAGAGATCTAGTGACATGCCTTTAGGATGTCACACCGTAACATGGCCCTTGGGTCTGGAATGGACAGCCCAGATCAAGCACTGTAGCAATAAAGCACTATGGACGTGGTCCTATAGACGAATCACTATAGATGTTGTACTGTAGATGTACTGTAGGCTGGGTACTGTTCATGTCATCCCTGGCCACTGGATCATGATCTGACGAAGGGGAGAAGGGGGCAAGGTACCATATTGTTCATGGGTGACATGCTGAAGGCATGTCACTGGATCTCAATCGCGGTGTGGTGGCTGTGGGGATTGTGGGAGAGCGGCGGGGAAGGAAGGAGAGAGTTTGGGTGAGGAATTTTTTATCTCTCCATCCATCTGCGCGGCCGTAACGCACACGTTGCGCGTGGTGCGGGACGTGCGCATTTGCCCAAAGCTCTCTGGTACCTTTCCCAGGCTGACTCAACCAATACACAACCCACCAACATGTGGGAACAATGCCAACCTGGGCCACCCTTCATAGTGAGCAGAGGTATCTGCGGTTATACATCCATCAGTCAGTTCCACCCATCAACCGAACACGACGCAGGGGCCACGCCCGAGCAAACCATGCGTCCGCATGCCATGCACAGGAAGAGGGCGCAGCTACACTTCCAAATGGCTGACCCAGCCAACATGCAAACGACACGAGCCCATCGGTCATTGGCCTTATGAAATAACCGTGCGGTAAAAACAAAGAACAAAGATCCAACGATTAAAATGAGCTTTGACCAAGATCCAATGGCTAGAAATGGACAAAATCGGGGGAGCCTCCTAGAGCCAAGTTGGCTAGCAACCTTATAGGTTAGAATGACCTATGCGTTCTTTTTCTCCTTGTGTAAGGGAGGTCTTGTATGGTTTGGACAATTTTAATACATATATAGTCCTGGTCTTCTAAAAAAAGTGTGTTGTCGCTTTGAACTTCTTCCCTTCGCCCAATTGCCTAAAACAACTTTACTGCAAATTCGGCTAATTATTTTACTGGAAATTAAATGTACCAACTAACCTTGTTTTTTTAAAAGATGCACGCCCATAGGTATACATTACTTATATCCATAAAAACAATGATACATACCTAGATGAATTGTACATAAGCAACATAACATAAGGAAGATACAAACAGTTATACTAGAGCATTCCTATCTCCGTCCTGATTTTGTGCCAAAACTGGATCATAGGTTTAATTGACAAAATGTTAATGCCTGTTATAAAAAATTATCTCATTGGATTCGTATTTGAACATAGTTTTCGATGATACTATTTTTTTGTGACATGCATTAACATTTTGTTAATTAATCAATGATCAAAAAATTTGACACAAAATACTAAGGGGACCAATAACCAGGACAAAGATAGTACCCCGATGTATACCTGGCCATCTGCTGGGCCGGGCCTGCCAAAGCCCGATGCAAAAAACTCGGCCCGAGTCTGGCCCGGCCCGGCTGTCGGGCCTAAAAATCAGGCACGAGCCCTGCCCATCACGCTAAAAGCCCGTTAGGCCTCAGGCCGCGGGCCGGGCCTCTTCCCTAAACGGCAATTTTGATGGA
This sequence comes from Triticum aestivum, assembly GCF_018294505.1. Classification (NCBI taxonomy): domain Eukaryota; kingdom Viridiplantae; phylum Streptophyta; class Magnoliopsida; order Poales; family Poaceae; genus Triticum; species Triticum aestivum. Next base: position 582,438,458 of record NC_057804.1, read on the forward strand.
CCCGGGCCCAGCCCAGCTCGACTGTCGGGCTCAAAATCTAGGCCCGAGCCCAGCCCGTGGTCAAGGTTGGGCTTTTTCGGGTTGGGCTGCCCATGGCCAGGGCTACCCCATTGGCGCCCTTGCCATAGCTACCTACACCTGCTTATCTATACGGCAATAGGTGTAATGGGAAATTATCCTACCCTAGCCGCCGGGGCGACTAGGGTTTCTCTACTCTGGTGACATCTTGTTGCTGTTGAGGTCTCTAGTAACCTGCCCGTGCAACCAACCCATCCTACGCCTGTGCATGGGCTGACTAAGGGGTCGGCTTGTCCTTCCACCCGGCCTCGGCGCAGTGTGGTGATCTAGGGTTTCGGTCGCATATATGGCAGGAGCAACTCCATCCAATGGAGGGGGCAGCACTAGTGCAGGAAGAAGGAAGGGGAAGACTTCAATCGATCTGGAATCAGCAATGAGGAACATGAGACTCAAGGAAACAGATATCGATGACGTGATTGTTGGCGATGAGGAGATCGCGGAGCTGTCGAAGGCTGCCCGGTGGCTAGCTGTTGCAAGGGTGAACACGACAAAGTATTTTAGCATTGAGTCCTTCAAGAACACAATGATCTTTCATGGGGACTTGGCAACGAGCCAGAAATTCGAGAGGCAGATGACAATCTGTTTATCATCCAACTCTTCTGTCTAGGGGTCTGGAACAAGGTCATGCACCAAGGACCTTGGATCTATAGGGGTCTCATGGTTGCAATCGAGGAGTATGACGGCAAAGGGAAACCAGACTTGGTTCAGCTGGATCGAGTCCATGTGTGGGCATAGATTCATGACACCCCTGAGCTCTATAGGAAATAAACAATCATTGATCAATTGTATCGCCGCATAGGCCAAGTGAAGAGCATGGAGATGAACCCTAGCCGAGTTTTCAAGGGCAACTATGTCAGGATACGAGCAAAGATTAAACTGGCTCATCCTCTGGTTCATTTTTCTCCTCTTCACATCAAAGGGGAGGGGGGATCACTACAAAAAAAGACACATCCGTGACATTTTGGGCCGAACGGAATTTTTTTTGTCATACTTATCACACTTCTATGACGATAATTGTGACAAAACCCAGTATCATCATAGATGTGGTGAGCTCCTACTTCTATGACAAAAAATCATGACAGAAAATGGGCTTTTCGTCCTGGGCGGATCGGAGACGCAGCTGCATGACATTCTTTGGGCCGTCCATGACGGAAAAAACCGTGGTAGAAGCGAGGGCGAGGAAAATATCAGGGAGTCCCGGTTACGGTGGGTGGTTGGGGGCCGAGCGATGCGCGATTCCCTCGTACACAATGCACGTGGGTGCGAGGCGCTGGGCTCTCACTGCACCCGAGTGAGGCGTTCGCCTAACTGAACCCGAGCGATTGCTCTGCAGGCTATGCATTACTGAACCCGAGCGATCAAGCGATTCCTTCGCTACTGCTGCTAACTGAAGCCGATCGATGCTGCCTCTGGATGAATAGTTAGCATTGCTGGGGGGGGGGGGTTGGATGAACAGTGAGCATTGCTGGGGGGTTTGGATGAACAGTTCCCTGTGGGAGTGGATAAACGGGACCCCGTGGTGTTGCCTCTAGATGAACAAGACCCCGATTGATCGAGCTGGTTGGGGCTGGATGAACAGGACCCCATGGAGGGCTGGATGAACAGGACGACCCCGTGGAGTGCTAGTTGAATAGTAGCTGGTGGAGGGCTGGATGAATAGTAGCCCGTGGAGGGGTGGTTGAACATGAGCCCGTGGAGAGGGATGGTTGAACAGTAGCCGGTGGAGTAGCGCGCGGTGGAGGCTGGATGAACAGGAGCCCGTGGATGAACAGTCATAGATGGAGGCTGGAGGAGGTCGACGGTGGATGAACAGTAGCCCATGGAGGCTAGAGGAAGTCGATGGTGGAGATGAACAGTATCCCGTGGAGTTCCATTTTGCGGTACGCCACACCCTTCCCGATGAACACGACCCCTGTTTCGACCGTAGCGGTCCAACACAAGTCTGTTTCCTCCATTTTGCAGTACGCCACACCCCTCCCGATCAACAGGACCCCGTTTCGATCGTAGGAGGTCCAATAGAAGTCCGTTTCCTCCGCTTGTGGTATGCCAGACCCCCCCCCCCCCGATGAACATGATCCCGTTTCGACCGTGGCTGGTCAAACACAAGGCCGTTTCCTCCATTCTGCGGTACGCCAGGCCTCGTTTCCATCGGTTGTTCCGTCCAAGCCCTCCCGATGAACACGACGACGCATTCCATTCCGACCCAGCTGGTTGGCTCCCCATGAACACGACAACGACGGTGTTTCTCTGTTCTGACCCAGCCATGTACACGAGCCCTCGCCGTACGTATGCGCGAGTAGGCGTTCAAGACCCCGCCCGTATGTACATACGTGGCTGTATTTTCTTTCTTACACACTGGCCGTTGTACGTACATGTACATGCTACGTGCGAGCCTCTACTACGACACGTGTGCGCCTCTACATCGACCAGTATGTACTTACACGTTCGCGACCAGAATAACAATGCTACGTACGCTTCGACCAGTTGGGTCCCAACTGTCAGGCACTTCCTTGCATGTGAAGATGTAGCTGGTGGGTCCCAGCAGTCAGGGGGGCTGATCGTTTTTTTGCCCCTAATATGGACGCACTTCCTTGCGTGTGAAGATGTAGCTGGTGGGTGAACGCACAAGTGCTCCCTAGGTGGTTTTGGTAATTAATGTCAACATATCTCTTGTTGGACTAACACTTTTACCTAGTATATTTCAAACAAGTTCAACAATGGAGTGACATGGACTAAAGGCTGTGGAACCCCTTCAAGATGCTAAGGACAAAGGATTGGCTCACGCTCCTAGGTCAAGACTCTGCATTTTCTATTTTAGTGATCCAAGATCACATTGAGTCTATAGGAAAAGCCAATACTATCAAGAGGGGATGAGGTGTTGCTTAATGGCTTGCTTGCTCAAAGTGCTTAGTGATATGCTCCAAAGCCCTCAACTACTTTCTCACATCCACATATGTCCTAAACCAGAAGTCTAACTCGGCCCCACCGATTCTTTCTATCCGGCGCCACCAAGTTCAGATGTCATAGCCACTGCCACAAACCCTGGGCAAATTGGTCTTACCGATAGGGATCTCGGTCTCACCGAGATGGGATTGTAATCTCTCTGTGTATGTCCATGAGCAAAATCGGTCTTACCGAGTTTGAGCAATCGGTACTACCGAGATTACAATGCAAACTCTCTGGTTAACTTATTACCAAAATTGGTCCCACCGAGTTTGAGTAATCGGTCCCACCAAGTTTGCCTGACCAACTCTCTGGTTAGCTTATTACCAAAATCGGTCCCACCGAGTTTGTGTAATCGGTCTCACCGAGATTACGTTATGCCCTAACCCTAACCATATCGGTCCCACCGAGTTGCATGTCGGTCCCACCGAAAACCCTAACAGTCACATTATTTACTAAATCGGTCTGACCGAGTTTGTTGATTCGTTCCCACAGAGATTGGTAAATTGTGTGTAACGGTTAGATTTTGTGTGGAGGCTATATATACCCCTCCACCTCCTCTTCATTCATGCAGAGAGCCATCAGAACAAACCTACACTTCCAAGTTACCATTTCTGAGAGAGAACCACCTACTCATGTGTTGAGGCCAAGATATTCAATTCCTACCATATGAATATTTATCTCTAGCCTTCCCCAAGTTGCTTTCCACTTAAATCTTCTTTCCACCAGATCCAAATCCTATGAGAGAGAGTTGAGTGTTGGGGAGACTATCATTTGAAGCACAAGAGCAAGGGGTTCATCATCAACACACCATTTGTTACTTCTTGGAGAGTGGTGTCTCCTAGATTGGCTAGGTGTTATTTGGGAGCCTCCGACAAGATTGTGGAGTTGAACCAAGGAGTTTGTAAGGGAAAGGAGATCGCCTACTTCGTGAAGATCTACCGCTAGTGAGGCAAGTCCTTCATGGGCGACGACCATGGTAGGATAGACAAGGTTGCTTCTTCGTGGACCCTTCGTGGGTGGAGCCCTCCGTGGACTCGCGCAACCGTTACCCTTCGTGGGTTGAAGTCTCCATCCACATGGATGTACGATAGCACCACCTATCGGAACCATGGCTCAAAAATCACCGTGTCTCCAAATTGCGTTTGAAATCTCCAAACCCTTCCCTTTACATTCTTGCAAGTTGCATGCTTTACTTTCCGCTGCTCATATACTCTTTGCACGCTTGCTTGAATTGTGTGAAGATTGCTTGACTTGTGCTAAGATAGCTAAAATCTGCCAAAGACTAAAATTGGGAAAAGGCATATTTTTAATTGGTCAAGTAGTCTAATCACCCCCCTCTAGACTTACTTCTCGGATCCTACAACTGGTATCAGAGCTTTGGTTTCCATTGCTTTGGTTAAATCACTATTGGAGGAAGATGGATGAGTCTACTTTGGGGAGTCTTAGACATCGAGTCCCTATACTTGATGGAGAATATTTTCATGAGTGGAAAAATGAGATGCTTGTAATTTTCAATCAATATCATTTGAGCAATTACATTGCTAGTCCTTGTGCACCTCATGTCGATCCTATGCATCCTACACTTGATGAGTCGATTGACATGATTAGGAATGTTAGAACTGTTAATCTTATCACTAGAGGCTTGCCTAGAAACTTGATTGGAAAACTGCCTACTCTGAGTGTGCCTACACTATATGGAAATTTCTTGAGGAACGATTTCCTAATTATTCCTTGAAAATGTGGATGAAATTCTTCATAAGTCTATTTCCTTGAGTAAGATGAATTCCAATGATCCTACGTTTGGTAATTGTTTATTTGAACTTACAAATCTTATGCGTGCCAAAGGAAATGTTGAAATTATTAGCAATATTATTTCCGAAGCTACTAGACTTCATAGAGGAGATTATTGTCAAACTCATACTAATGAATCACCCTCACTAGGAATTGATCCACCACATGACGATGTTGAACATGGATACTATGGTGAGGATGAGGATGATGACTTTGATCTTGATAATGCAATGAGACACTTTGGTCTTATGGCAAATCTTTGGGGATATATGGCAGGAGGAAAGGAATGGGTTCTTGACAGTGGATGTACCGATCACATGACCGGAGATAAAGACATGTTTCGTGCGCTTGCTGAAAATGATGGTCCTCGAAAGTATGTCACTTTCGGTGACAACTCAAAGGGTAAGGTGGTTGGCCTTGGTAAGGTGGCCATCTCACATGATAGCTCCATTCAGAATGTTATGCTCGTTGAATCTCTTGGCTACAACTTACTTTCAGTATCTAGACTTGCTGATTTTGGTTTCAATGTCCTATTTACTGAAGTAGAAGTGTTTCGTAGAGACAATCATAAAATGGTCTTTATCGGTATACGTAGAGGTGATCTTTACATTGTTGATTTCACTAAAAAGGCTCAACCCAGAACTTGCTTCATTGCTAAATCCTCTAAAGGTTGGTTATGGCATAGACGACTAGGTCACGTTGGCATGAGAAACCTTGACAAGCTTATTAAAGGGAATCATCTCCTTGGTGTTAACGATGTCATATTTGATAAGGATAGACTTTGAAGTGCTTGTCAAACAGGTAAACAGGTTGGAGGAAGGCATCCCGTGAAGAACATCATGACCACAAGGAGGCCACTTGAGCTACTTCACATGGATCTTTTTGGTCCCAACGCCTACAAAAGTCTCAGTGGAAATTCTTTTGGTCTAGTTATAGTTGATGATTTTCCAAGATTTACGTGGGTCTTCTTTCTCGATGACAAATCGCAGGTCCAAAAGATCTTCAAAAACTTCGCCAAGAAGGCTCAAAATCAGTTTGAAGTGAAGATCAAGAAGGTTCGCAGCGACAACGGAACGGAGTTCAAGAACGCAAATGTGGACACCTTTCTTGACGAGGAAGGGATTTCACATGAGTTCTCGGCTATGTACACACCTCAACAAAATGGAGTTGTTGAGAGGAAGAACCGGACGCTCATCGAAATGGCAAGAATGATGCTTGATGAGTGCAAGACGCCGAAGCACTTTTGGGCAGAAGCGGCTGAGACAGCTTGTCATGCAACAAATCGCTTGTATCTTCAGAAGCTACTCGGCAAGACGGCATACGAGCTCCTCACCGGTAACAAACCCCAAGTTGGATACTTTCGAGTATTCGGCTCAAAGTGCTACATTCTTGATAAGCATCGTCGTTCTAAATTTGCTCCTAAGTCTCATGAAGGTTTCCTACTTGGTTATGGCTCAAACTCTCACACATACCGTGTCTACAACAATTTCACCCAAAAGGTTGAAGAGACGGTGGATGTGAAGTTTGATGAATCTAACGGCTCGCAAGTAGAGCAATTGCCAATTGATGTAGGAGACAAAGACCCCTCGGAAGCAATCCAAGACTTGTCTATTGGCAAGATTCACCCAACGGAGGTGAAGGAGAGTACCTCGTCCGTCCAAGTGGAAGCTTCTACCTCACGACAAGGTGAACCAAGGGTTGATACGGAAGCATCCACAAGTGGGACACACCAAGATGAAGAAAACGAGGAAGTACATCAAGAACGTCAACAACCTCCTTCTCCACCATGACAAGAGAACGACAACACCAATAATGAAGAAGGCCAAGAAGAAGAACAAGATGAAGAAGATATTCAACCAAGACCCAAGCAAAAGCTTTCACAAGTTCGAGCAAGAATTGCTAAAGACCATCGTGTCGAGCAAATCTACAATGATAGCCAAACCAGGAGAATCACTCGCTCTAAAACTCGTTTAGCTAACTTTTGTGAACACTATTCATTCATATCTAGCATTGAACCTATGAAGGTTGAAGAAGCATTAGGAGATCCAAATTGGATAAATGCTATGCATGAAGAGCTACACAAATTTGAGAGAAATCAAGTTTGGACATTGGTTGAGAAGCCCGACAACAACCACAACATCATCAGTACCAAATGGGTGTTTCGCAACAAGCAAGATGAAGATGGACAAGTAGTTCGCAACAAAGCACGTCTTGTTGCCCAAGGTTACACACAAGTCGAAGGTATGGACTATGGTGAGACTTATGCTCCCGTTGCTAGACTTGAGTCCATTCGCATCTTACTTGCCTATGCTAATCACCATGATATCTCCTTGTACCAAATGGACATTAAAAGTGCTTTTCTAAATGGTGAAATAGAGGAGGAAGTTTATGTTAAACAACCTCCAGGCTTCATCAATCCTAAGAAACCCAATCATGTCTACAAACTTCGCAAAGCTCTTTATGGTCTTAAAAAAGCTCCTAGAGCTTGGTACAAATGCTTAACTAAGTTCCTTATAGAATAAGGGTTTGAAATTGGAAAAATTGATTCTACACTTTTTACTAAAAGGGTCAATGGAGAATTATTTGTATGCCAAATTTATGTTGATGATATTATATTTGGATCAACTAACCCTCATTTTAGTGTGAAGTTTGGAAAGCTAATGTCGGAGAAGTTTGAGATGTCAATGATGAGTGAACTCAAATTCTTTCTTGGGTTACAAATCAATCAAACTAAGGAAGGTACTTTTGTCTCTCAAACAAAGTACACTAAGGACTTATTCAAGAAGTTCAATATGCAAGAATGCAAAGGTATGTCTACACCCATGCCTACTAGTGGACATCTTGATTTGACCAAAGATGGTGAACCGGTTGATCAAAAGGCTTATCGCTCTATGATTGGTTCATTGTTATACCTTTGTGCTTCACGTACCGATATTATGATAAGTGTGTGGATGTGTGCAAGATATCAAGCTGCTCCTAAAGAATGTCATCTTAAGGCCGTGAAAAGGATAGTGAGATATTTAATTCATACACCAAATTTTGGCATTTGGTATCCTAAGAGGGCTTCTTTCGATCTTGTTGGCTACTCCGACTCGGACTATGATGGAGACAAGGTTGATAGAAAGTCCACTTCGGGTACTTGTCAATTCCTTGGTAGAACTCTTGTGTCTTGGTCTTCCAAGAAATAAAACTCGGTATCCTTATCCACCGCCGAAGCGGAATACATTGCCGCTGGTTCATGTTGTGCTCAATTACTATGGATGACCCAAACTCTTAAAGATTATGGGATATATGTGAAACATGTTCCATTACTTTGTGACAACGAAAGTGCTATCAAGATTGCTCATAATCCCGTGCAACACTCTCTAACTAAGCATATTGAAGTCCGTCATCATTTCATTCGAGATCATGTTGCTAAGGGTGACATTAATCTTAAGCATGTTCGCACCGAAAAGCAATTAGCGGATATTTTCACTAAACCACTTGATGAGAAAGTGTTTTGCAGGTTAAGAGGATAATTGAACATCATTGATGCTTCAAACTTGGAGTAGAAACTCCATTGGATACATGCAAGACATGAGCTTATGACTAATCCTAGATATTTCTCTTATGATGAAAATCTTATGTCTTGGATATATTTGCACCTTGCATGTTATCTAACCCATGTAGGTACTTGGTTGAATCGAATTCCATGAGATTGTAACCTACTCATATCTTGAGCAATCTCTACATCACCAAGTCTCTACACAATGGTGGTTGAAGACAAGGAAGCATGGACTCATTCGAACATATCCTTTGACAAATTCTATGTTGAGTTTCATGATTGTCATTTGGACACACAAGTGCTCTTTCTTGCAAGAACTAACCCATGTAGGTAGATGAACTCAAAGTCCAAGTGGTGCTCCCAACTCTTGATGAGCTACATCAACCTTGAGCAACCCACACAAGTTCAACTACATGACTACGATCAACACCACCACCCAAGGTATGTTATTCCATCTTAGAGAAGCTTTACTCCGAGACATGAGTTAAAGCAACTCGACAAGATGTGAATACATCAAGATGCTTAAACAAAAAATGGCAACCCCATTTTGAGCTTAAACGATGAGTATAACCTATGATCAAGTGATCTCACTTGACTCCTAAGTCAATATACTCTAACATAGGTGACTCTATCGCCGACCAATTCTAGATGAAGTTCTCTCATGTTCTTTTCTGTGCTTTTGTATTTCTCTCATACATATTTGTTTCCCCTTTCAACAACAAAAAAACTTCATCTAGATCTCTTTACAGTTTCTTCTTGTTTACTGTCTGTTCTGCATTTCCTGCATCCAATTCTTTGCATATCATTCAGTTAATTCCTTGCAAATCCTTGTGAGATCTTACTAGTCTAGTGAGCTGAGGTGACAAGTGTTTTCTCTGCAATGAACTCGGTCTCACTGGTTTGTTAATTTCGGTCCAACCAAATCCTTTCGGTGCAACCGAATCATACCACTCGGTGCCACTGACTTCACAACAGGAAAAACATTTTGCCACTTATTCATCTTTACTTATGATCCAGCTCCACTCAATGAATCTTGTCCTCTACAAGCATCACCTTTTTATCAGTGCTTTGTGCTGTGACTCAAGGACCAAACCCATTCACGACAAATTCCAAAAGGCCCTTCTTGGAAATTGATGTCAAAGGGGGAGAGAGAGAGATCACATCAAATCTTATCACTTCCAAAGGGAGAGAGAGAGTATCACTTCCACAAGGGGGAGAGAGAGATCTCCAGGGGGAGAGAATACTCAAGAAGAGAGTAATCCTCAAGGATCCCAGATGCTTGGTGTTCAAGAGGAGAGATGCCACATGTCTTCTTGAGGGGAAAGATATGTTCATATGTGCTTATTTGCATTAGCTCTGTTAATTTGTTTCTTTAAGCTCTGATTTTCTGTTCCCTATCTTCTCCCAGTATCCCATGCTAGATTCAGGGGGAGCAAGACATCTAAGGGAAAGGAATCATTTAAATTCATCGCATATCTTTACCTTTGGGGACATGTCTAATCCAATGTGGTACTTAGTACTCACTCTCTACATGTCATCCCAGTCTTGGAATTCTTCTAGTTTCTTCTGTTTGCTCTGGCTAATAGGTGTATCTGTATTATCTAACCTTGTTTATGCAGGTTCATTCCATCCTAAGCCAACTCAAGACCACAAGGTAAGTATATGCATCACAATCATGTGTATGAGGAATTCTTGCTGATGTACATACTGTTTGCAAGAAGAACTCATGAGCATGAAAGTTTTTTTAATATTCTTTGCTCTGAAGCATATGGCCAAGATACATGTAACACATTGCTTACTCTGTCATGTTCATGCATTCACATGCTTCTATATTCCATACTCACACGATTGCATACATGTAGGGGGAGCCTATGCTTGTTACATGTCTTTCCAAAGCTTTACTTGCTATTCTCTTTATCTTTATCTAAAGCTTTGATGTATGTTGTCATCAATTACCAAAAAGGGGGAGATTGAATGCACAAGTTCTCCCTGGGTGGTTTTGTTAATTAATGTCAACATATCTCTTGCTGGACTAACACTTTTACCTAGTATATTTTAGACAAGTTCAACAATGGAGTGGCATGGACTAAAGGATGTGGAACCCCTTCAAGATGCTAAGGACAAAGGATTGGCTCAAGATCCTAGGTCAAGACTCTTCATTTTCTATTTTAGTGATCCAAGATCACATTGAGTCTATAGGAAAAGCCAATACTATCAAGAGGGGATGAGGTGTTGCTTAATGGCTTGCTTGCTCAAAGTGCTTAGTGATATGCTCCAAAGCCCTCAACTACTTTCTCACATCCACATATGTCCTAAACCAAAAGTCTAACTCGGCCCCACCGATTCTTTCTATCCGGCGCCACCGAGTTCAGATGTCATAGCCACTGCCACAAACCCTAGGCAAATTGGTCTTACCGATAGGGATCTCGGTCTCACCGAGATGGGATTGTAATCTCTCTGTGTATGTCCATTATCAAAATCGGTCTTACCGAGTTTGAGCAATCAGTACTACCGAGATTACAATGCAAACTCTTTGGTTAACTTATTACCAAAATCGGTCCCACCGAGTTTGAGTAATCGGTCCCACCGAGTTTGCCTGACCAACTCTCTGGTTAGCTTATTACCAAAATCGGTCCCACCAAGTTTGTGTAATCGGTCTCACCGAGATTACGTTATGCCCTAACCCTAACCATATTGGTCCCACCGAGTTGCATGTCGGTCCCACTGAAAACCCTAGCGGTCACATTATTTACTAAATCGGTCTGACCGAGGTTGTTGATTCGGTCCCACCGAGATTGGTAAATTGTGTGTAATGGTTAGATTTTGTGTGGAGGCTATATATACCCCTCCACCTCCTCTTCATTCGTGGAGAGAGCCATCATAACAAACCTACACTTCCAAGTTACCATTTCTGAGAGAGAACCACCTACTCATGTGTTGAGGCCAAGATATTCCATTCCTACCATATGAATCTTGATCTCTAGCCTTCCCCAAGTTTCTTTCCACTCAAATCTTCTTTCCACCAGATCCAAATCCTATGAGAGAGAGTTGAGTGTTGGGGAGACTATCATTTGAAGCACAAGAGCAAGGAGTTCATCATCAACCCACCATTTGTTACTTCTTGGAGAGTGGTGTCTCCTAGATTGGCTAGGTGTTATTTGGGAGCCTCCGACAAGATTGTGGAGTTGAACCAAGGAGTTTGTAAGGGCAAGGAGATCGCCTACTTCGTGAAGATCTACCTCTAGTGAGGCAAGTCCTTCGTGGGCGATGGCCATGGTGGGATAGACAAGGTTGCTTCTTCGTGGACCCTTCATGGGTGGAGCCCTCCGTGGACTCGCGCAACCGTTACCCTTCGTGGGTTGAAGTCTCCATCAATGTGGATGTACGATAGCACCACCTATTGGAACCACGGCTCAAAAATCACCGTGTCTCCAAATTGCGTTTGAAATCTCCAAACCCTTCCCTTTACATTCTTGCAAGTTGCATGCTTTACTTTCCGATGCTCATATACTCTTTGCATGCTTGCTTGAATTGTGTGAAGATTGCTTGACTTGTGCTAAGATAGCTAAAATCTGCCAAAGACTAAAATTGGGAAAGGCATAGTTTTTAATTGGTCAAGTAGTCTAATCACCCCCCTCTAGACTTACTTCTCGGATCCTACAGTGGGTCCCAGCAGTCATGGGGGAAACGTATTTTTCATGAAATACAGTGGCCCGTCCGGTGGGTCCCTGATGTCAGGTGGAGGAATAATTATTTTGCGCATAATAAGGAGCCAATTCCTTGCGGCTACCATGGACCCAGCTGTCAGCCTATCAACGTACAGTACTCTTCCGATAGAAGTTGTTCCTTGGCCATGTTGACCACGCCGCACTGAGAGCACCAAGGCGGTGGACGATGGTGAGGCCTAGGAAGGGGACGACACAGAGCTGGGGAAGACGTGGCAGTGGATGCCCACGCGTAGAGGAGTATGAGGGTTCATTGGTTCGGCTACGGTGTGAGGCTACCGTCGCCGCAGAATAACAGGGGTGTGGGTGAGTAGAGGGATGGCCTGGCCAGCGGTGGGAGTACTAGGGTGCGGTGAGGCCTCTGCGACATCACGGCCTGCCACGGGAGGCAGGAGCACGCGGCACAACCGACGCTGGTTTGGGCGGCTGGAGCAAGAAGACCGTAGGTTGAAGAAGCACTACGGTTGTTGGATGGACGTTGTACAGTCATTGGAGCTAGAATCGTTCATATTGACTAAGTTGACAAAGCCCTCCGTCCCCGTCAACTTAGTTGGCCCACAAGTCAGCCTCCCACTATGGTGGGTCCTAGCTAGCAAGGGTGTATTCACTTTTTTGTGCATAATAAGGAGGCACTTCCTTGCGTGCGAAGATATAGCTGGTGGATCCGACCTGTCAGCAGGGGAACGTTTTTTTCGTGAAATACAGAGGCCCTTCTGGTGGGTCCCAGTTTTCAGGTGGAGGAATCATTATTTAGCGCGTAATTAGGAGGCATTTCCTTGCGTGCAGCTATGGACCCAACTGTCAGCCTCTCCACGCACAATCTACTTCGGATTGTGTTGTTCGTTGACCACGTTGACCACTCCGCACCGAGCGCATCCAAGGTGGTGGACGACGGTGAGGCCCTAGACAGCAATGAGACGGAGATGGGAAGACGCGGTAGTAGAGTCGCAGATGGAGAGGTTTACAAGGGTTAACTGGTTCTGGTGCGATGTGGTTCGGTAGTCGGTGGAGAAGAACAGGAGGTGTGGAGGGGTGGAGGGATGGCCTGGCCAACGGTGGAGTAGCGCTTCACAGCGAAGTGAGCTAAGTAGAGCTGCTAGGAGCAGGAGGCGGGAGCTGGTGGTCCCGGCAATGCTGGAGGAAGAAGACGAGAGATTGAAGATGGATGCCAGTCGTTGGATGTAAATCCAACGGCTAACGATGTTAGAATCATTTGTTGACGAAGTTGACAACGACTTGCATTGGCTTCGACCTATTGGCCCACATTTCAGCCTCCAAAAATGTGGCACATATTCAACCCATTTTTTCAGAATTTACAGTCTTTTTTTGCGGGGTAGAATTTACAGTCAATTTGATCTTTTTTTTGAATTACAGTCCATTAGCTGGGCTGGGTGAACAAATAATGTAGTGTCCATGCGGCCCATTTATTTTTTCCCTAAAAAATTACAGGCCATTTGCACTTTATCAAAATACACGATTTTGCTGGGTTGATTCTAATTATAATGTTGGGTTGGGCCAGCAATGTTATCAAAAAATAAATAGGGGTTGAGCATTTTGTTATAAATATATTTAAATAATAAGGGATTTATTATTACATTGGTCCTTAAATCTTACCAAGCTTTTGTACACAATCACTAGGATTTTCGTTGCCAAAATAATCCAGGATTATATTGTTAAGAAATTATTTTTATAAGTTAATAAGATGTGGGATATTGTTTTCTTACATATGTAAGTATCTATTAAATATATGATGACAATAACAATAATATATAATAACATATAAAATAATTTAAATATATATAATATAGTTAGAAGGGAAACATAAGTTGGACCAGGTGTTCCTATTCTTATATAGAAAAATAGAACAGACCTGTGCGTTTTCTTCAAAAAAAATACATAAATTGGGTTGCCGATGTTTCAGGAAAACTAAAACCTCGGATGGGAGGTCCATAGGCCGGTCGATACATGACGGCCCTCAAGAAAATACAAACCGGCATGTCGTGTGTTGTGCATGTTAAAAAAGAAATCCTAGACGGGGCAACCCAAAACCCAGCTGATACTTGCTGCCCTAGTGATAATACATGATACCTACCAGCTCCCTAGCTTCGTTGTGAATTTATCTCCTATAGTAAATACGTTGAATCACCTAAAAAATGTAACTATGTTGACAAACCCATGGGCCCCAACGTCAGTATAGCATTAGGAGGAAGTATTTTTTCGATGAGGCACTTGCTTGCGTACGGTCATAGACCTGGTGGGTCCCGACTGTCCGCCTCTCCACATACAGTCCTCTCCAGATTCCTCTCGTTTGTTCAACATGTTCACAACGGCAGACAACGGTGTCGCAGTGAGCGCACAAAGGCGCAGGAGGAGATCTGACCACCCGAGGAAGTGCTTTATTAGTAACGAAACTACTTAACTAGCCTAGTGGCCAAGTGACACTACCCGACAACTGTTCTGGCCGGGTTCGATTCCACCTGTGTAGGGAAAATATCTCCAAATTTTTTGCCTTTGGCTTTATTGATATGTGGGTCCCCATTGTCATCTACGCACACCATGTCCAACACTTGCCAAAACTTCATCCCTCATTTTTTCTGTTTTTCGCACACTCGACAATGTGTGGGCATTTTGAAAATAGCATATCTTTTTTGACTGTGCATCATATGAAGATGTGCTATGCATGAATGTTGATCAACATGATGTTAACTGGCTGGCAGTTCCATTTTCAACCATGAATAAAACTTCCAACATGATGTTAACCCTGTTTGAAAAGGCCGTGTTAATATAAATGCTCTACCTCTGAAACTTGTAGTTTCTTATCTGAAACTGAACTTGCAGATTCTTATCTGAAACTGAAACTTGCAGTTTCTTCTCTGAGAATCACATTGTGCATTTTTATACTCCTATAAAACTAATTTTTTTAAGTGCTAAAAATAGATCTCTAGAATTCATAAAATACTTCATATGTTCAATACTGCAAATCTGAAATTCAAAAGACATTCATATCTGAAAGTACTCTCAAAATACACAACACAAAACACAATTCACAACCTGCAAATACTGACAATCCTAAGCTCCTCCTGACAATTCACAACCTACCCGACTATTGGTCTGGGGGGCAGTCCCCTCTTATTCCTCGGTGGCAGATAGCCACCCCGTGAGATGATGTGAACGGCGAGGGAGAGGATGCGGGGAAGCATCATCGGGCCAACTGCTTTTCTCCTCTTGTAGTTGGGTTTGGTCGACAAAGACTCCACCGGATTGCTCTGGCACAACACCCTCACAAATGGCACCCTGTAGATGCTCGATCCTTTAATCTCTAGTGGATGCTCCATCTGGGATCGATACTCCCACCATCTCTCCCTCACGATTGGATTCGGTGAATCTGTTTGCTCCATGGCCCAGAAGAGCATCTCTATGTACTCCCACGCAACTCCCTCTAGGAGTATCGCCGCCTTTTGCTCTATTGTAGATATTTGGCCATGGATGTCGCCGTCGCCGCTAGTTGGTCCTTGTTGTCAAACCAAGACTGTATCTCCAACATCCTAGCTAGCTTCATAGGGTCGCCGTCTGCGATCCTCATGTATCGGTTGTACTCCTCCATCGATCTACTTCTCCACAGCACCTTCACTCGTAGGCAGTGGTTTTTGAATGGAAGAGGAGAGGAGCAGCGCTAGTTTTGGATTAGAACGGGAGAGGAGCGACGCTGGTTTTGCATTGGAACAGGAGAGGAGGGACGGTGGTTTTGAAATGGAAGAGGAGAGGAGCGACGCCGGATTTAGATTGGAACATGAGAGGAGCGGCGGTGGTTTAAGAGGAGAAGAGCGGCGCTGGTCTTGGAAGTATTTTTTGTTTTGCATATTTTGGGTCAAAGTTTGACCATGTACTGTATTTGACAAACAAAATGTGAATGCATGTCACCTAAAATTGTATCGTTTGGTTCGTATCTGAATGTACTTTCAAATTATATTATTTTTGCAACGTATAACATATATTTTATTTGCGAAAATCATGGTCAATTATGACCCAGAATAAAATGGAGACTAGTTAATGTGGAGTCGCTTTCTTAATTGAAGGGTAAATTTATTTTGATTTTGATCCAGTCACAGCGCGCAGGCCCTCTCGTCCAATCCTAAATCGCTGCCGCACGCTCCTCTCCCTCTTCTCCATTGCAAAACCACCTCCTCTCCTCTCCATCATCTCCATTCCAAAACCACCGTCTCGCCTCTCCCTCTTCTCCATTGCAAAACCACCTCCTCTGCTCTCCATCATCTCCATTCCAAAACCACTATCTCGCCTCTCCTTATTATCTATTGCAAGACCACCGTCTCTCCTCCCATCTTCCAAAGCTAGCACCAGACCACTCAGAAGGACATCAATGGAGAGGATGCAGCAGCGAATCAGGCAGATCGCTGGCGGCGACCAGGCAAAGTTAGCCAGGTTGAAGGAGACCCTTACTTGGTTTGACAATGAGTGGGAGATTTCGAGGATGGTGAGGGCCATGTGGCAATGTATGCGAAAGAGGGAGACAACGGCGATGAGGGCGGTGGTGTACATGTACTCCTCGGCGGCAGTCACGCCATAGTCCTTCGAATTCATTGAGTATCTCCTCTAGGCGATGGAGCAGACAGATTCACCCGAGGCGACAGTCAGGTGGAGGTGGTGGGCGTACAGGTCAAAGGTCGACCACCTAGAGGATAACAAATCGATCGAGTATGGTGTGTCGTTCGTGAGGGTGCAGAGTCAGTCGGAGCCACGGGAGTATTCGTTCTCCCACCGCAAGAGGAGGCCAGATGGCGCGACGTCGCTTCCCTGCCATTCTCCACGGTTCCCTCGACGCTTGTCTTCTTTCAATGGCGGCGGTAGGGTTTAAGGTAAGCTTCGCACTAACCTAATCTTCCACATGCTCATGCTTACAATCAGTGTGACGGCTAATGAAAATCATGCTTACAATCAGTCTCCGAGTACTACGCCAATCACCCTAAAATCGCTCTGGACCTTTGGGTCAAAGTTGTGACAATGTGTACAAATAAACAAAAATAGATTGGTGCTTCTTTCAGAAAAGAGTACTCCCTAGAAAACTGCCAATATAAGCTACTAGTATTTGGTTAGAGGATTTGCCGCCGAGAAAGATCCGTCCAGAGAGAGCGCCACACATCCCACTGGTGGTGGTGGATGCCAATGCGTGCATGGAGCATGGTTGGTGTCGGTAATTTTTACTTGGCACACCTCGCACTCTGCATATATGTCGGTTCCATACATACATTTGTGCAGTTCCACCAAAATGCAACTGAATAACCATGTTTGCACAGATAATGAAAAAGAATGATTAAATTATAGTGGCACTAGTTGATGAAACACACAAAATTAATATAAGAAAATATTGAGATAGTATCATAGTATGCCATGCCGCGAGGGCGAGATGGGCCCTACGACGCCTCATATGGTACGCCTCATACTGCAAATCGTCCCAAGTCTCCCAGATACACCTTCTACCAGTGATGAACATCAGTGTACAGCGGTAGTACAAGGAGGAGCCTTGAGATATTCAAATCTCTATTTTTGTGCAGATCAACTAAAATTAAGCACCCCAGTTTGTAGAAACGCTTAAACATTAACAATGGGACTAGTTGATGAAACATACATTAACAAAGAGAAGCCCTTTCTTTATCTACATTGGAAATGAAATGATAGAGAGGACACTCACACTATTTTAACTGTATTATTACTTTAGTTTATTAGTGACACTAGGGTCGAGCAGGTGGCAAATGAGGTGTACCGTGCGTCGCAAGGATGAAGGCTGGGGGTGCTTAGACTTGGATGGTGAAGCTAGCTCTTTCAGTCCCTATCTTCCCCCTGATGTTTATGTGGTAGCATTTGGGTTGTAATCCTAACTTGTTCTAGCTGGTGCTGCGTCCCCCTACCTGCCTAGCTTATGTGGTGACCTTGTCTCCTGCTAGTACTCAGTCCTTCTAGTAGTAGTTGCATAACTGCTCGTTTACACTGAGATGTTGTCGGATGATGGTTCTCTATGGTTGGATTTCTTTAATGAAATTGGAGGGAACCACCTCTTTCGATATATAAAAAAATAGTGGCACTAGCGGTGCCAAAACATTGCCCCAAATTAATAGTGCCACTAGATTAAGGTGCAAAATAATAACATTACTGCTTTATCATGGCAGTGCCAAAACAGTAGCACAAGAGTAGGATTAACATGCAAGATATTTGGCAAACGGTCAGACCAAAAAGGAACATACCTCGTGATGGGAACCATATCTGCAGTCAACGCCATCGTAGAAGGGATGTCACCAGTCACCAACATGGATGATTCAATTCATGGGACCTTTTGGTGCAGTTCACCTAAAATGAAGCAATGTCCCATGAGCTAGCAGCTTCTTCTTTTTTAGGAAAAGGGCTCCAGCCCTAGTTCCATTTCCATCAGAAAACGAAACCCACAGAGCTTCTTCTTCATTAGTTGCAATAAAATTGAGCAACATCAAGGTTGGTTGTGAAGCTCCCGCAATGGTGAACTATAATTTGGATATCATTTGTGCAGTTCAACTAAGATCGAGCGTGAAATGTATATCTCTGTTTGCACAAAAAAAGGTGGAAAGGAGGGTGACTAACAAGTGATGAAACATGCATCAAATGAAAAGAAGCATGTCCCTTATCTGAATGACAATCCTACAAGGACAGTAGCAATTTCTAAAGCAGCAGCATTGCTAGATATCAGTGTGGGCATTAGGATTAACTATGACAACAATTAAATACGACATTACTTTAATGGTGCCATTGCTTCATTTTACCAGCAACATTACATTAATAGCTGCTACAGAGTCGGTATTTGGGCATGGGAGAGTAGGTGGACTAGTACAGTTGCATTTCTAACAAAAAGAAGCAACTTATCTTAATGGGAAATTTAGCAAGACATGAAAAAAATGCCATTGGTTCATATTACTGGAGGCATTACATTGAAAACAACATTGGTTTAATGTGTCCTTACTTTTAACAGTGCGACTGCTACATTTTACTAGTGGCATTACATAAGATTGGCTTGGGGCAACAAACATCAGAACAAGATATCTAGGTTGGTCCAATTTTTGTTTGGTATAGCCACCTTATACTGTGTGAGGCTAGCAAATCTAGTGCTGGACTTACTCTGTTGACTTGTCCCCCAGTCGCCACTTTATTTCCTTTTTCAACCAATAGATCGGGTTTATATTGAGTTTGTACTGCATTTCCCTTTATTTCCCTATTAGACCTAGAGACCAGTTGGATAGCCAGTCTTTGCTACTTTTTGCCCCCATTATTTCCTCTTTCGACCAAGTCCTAGATTCAGGTAACAAATCTTCCCCCACCCCCACTCCCTTTCTTCCTTGTTTGAACTAGTACTAGATTCGAGTGCATGAACTAGTTTTACCTCTTAACATTGAAAATTTAGGTGGTTTTCGAACAGCCGATCAATCCTATTTATGAGGGGGCCTAAGAAATAGTAAAAGATACAAATGCAGCAACGTCAGGAGCTCGGGAAGTAGAGCAAGGCCGGTTTCGAAGGAAGTTATACCTGAGGGTCGCCGGGATGTCGCTAGGTGGGCGGCGGGAGGCCAGATCTGCCCACACTACGACAACAAGGAAGAAGGGGTCAGAGGCCCTCCCTCGCCAGCGGTGCTTGGGAGAGAACGGCAAGGCACGCTGATCGGGACACGCCGGCAGTGGGTAAGAGACATCGCCGAGGATGACTGCGTGAACATTGCACCTTCTCACCTTCCCCGGCGGAGAGGATCCGGCTGGATCTGTGACCAGCGGTGAGCAGAGAGAGAGTGTGTGGCCACCGCTGTCGTGTTTAGATTTGGAGAGGACGAGACAGTGTGAAGAGAGCAACACTAGCAAGCAAGCGTGGAGGCTCCTGCCTATATAATGGAGTACTACTTTTCTTTTCTACCGAAGCCGGCTTGACCTCGTCAATGACTGTCGAGAAGTCTTCATGCACGTGCCCCGGAGGCGCAGTTGTCTTCATTTTGATCTGAAGCACCGGATTATAACATAAAACACGAAAAAATGCCACATGACAAGAAATCATAACCTCACTGCCCAAAGGAGACAACATGAATCCCGACGGACAAACTAGACGAGGATCAAAGCTCAAATTAAAGATAAACTCGTAGAAAAGGGGTCCGTCAATAGATGTCCTAATTAACATAGCCGGCTTGACCTAGATGGCAACTGAGTAGTCTTTGTGCATGTGCCCCCAATGACTAGCCCAACTCAGTTGTCGTTGTTTAACCCTCGCAGTGATCCGAAGGACATGACACCTAATTTTGCGAGATGACAAGAAACTCTTTTTAGATGACAACTACAGCCCTGTACAACACAACATGCACGATATGTAGATGATAGCCAATCCAGGCTTGTCTGCTGGAGTCTGGTCACATGCATGGATGAACTGATCTTCGGTGTCTTGCATGGATCATCCAGGACCAACGTATGTACAACACTTCTCTAGTACAATCGCTCGTCTCTCTCTTCTATTAACTCACCCGACTTGCAGGGCCGGGGAGTGTGCCTATGGTCGGTTCTCAATTGCGGTCCCACATGTGTGTGCAAATGCAATATGACGTGCATTCCATTCGGAGAGCGGCGTGCCAGACCGACCGACCGTCTGGGGTGCAACGCGAACGCGATGGGAGTGTTGTATACTCCGTACATGTGTACCGCCGTTTTCTTGAGGCTTTGCTCCATGGTGCAATCCATGGATACAAAATTAGTATACTGTACTATTTAAAAGTCGAGGGCGGGGCTTTTCCTACGCGGTAGGCAGGGCAGTTCCGCCTAGTTGGTTCGACAGAGACGCGAGAAGATGAGGGGGTAGGCTGCTGCAAACGTAGGGCTGTGTGATTTGACAGCGAGTTACTGCTGGATAGGTGGGGCCCCGTGATTTGACTTGCCATTATCATTTTAACTGCGGTGCTACAACTGGCGTGAGTCTCCCAATTCTTGACCACCTCCATACATGTGCCTCTCCCAATGCTCCACCATGTAGGGTGTGTTTGGTTGCATTTTTGTCTCAGCATAGTTGTTCCGTATTCATGCATGCTCAACTCAACACCCCTCTTCATGCATGCTTCTAGTGTATTTGTGCTAAGCTAGTGTGGGCTCATGCACCCTCCATACACTCTACCAAACACCCAAAAGTGTGTCGAGAAGGTAACTCTTGGGCTCATGCACCCTTCATACACCCTACCAAACACACCCGTAGAGGCTGGCTCATGCATGAGAGCCCACTCCTCCACTTTTTCCTAGCCTCTTTCCTCCACATATGCAAAAATGCCATGTAAAGCGGGCTTATAGCCCACTATTGTACTTACTTGCTCCTACAGGTGCTAAGCTTGCAACATAGGCATAAAGTCTGATGTGGCAAGTTAATTAAGAAGAGAGAGACTAGTTTGGTGACCCAAGGAAGAAACGGTGCTAAGCGCGTGTACCTATGTGAAAAGACGATTTTGAGTCTATAGCTAATTTAAATGAAGCAAACTTAGCAACAAAAAACTAAGCACCTATGCATTGGGGACTTCATTGCTAAGCCATTTAATGCCCTTAGCACCTCATCTAAGCACCATCTCATTGGAAGAGGTCACTCCTTGGCAAATGCAATAAATACTACGAAGAAAGAGATAGAGAGAAGTAAAAAAACTCTTATAGACAACCTTATAGCTAACCTTGTTGTAGTATGAGTGACTAAGTGATGACTATGTATGACATGCCAACATAAGATAGCCTAACGCACCGTGTTAAATCTCCAAGGGCGCGACCACGCGAGTGAGGCGACGGTCGTGGTAGGCGCAACCATGATACGGGCTGCTGGCAGCCCTTGGATCTGAGATCGAACGGTCGCATGCTAAGTTGCTGAAAATTTGCAGAATAACCCTCTAGGATAGGATATTCACCTATAGGTCTAGAATCATGTCATGCAATCGTTCAATCTCAGATCTAAGGGCTCTCGGAAGCCTGTGTCACGGGAGAATGGAAATCTTCGTATCACCTGTAATTTTCCCGACGCTTGACATGACATCGAAAGCCATTTAATTGGGCGTCGAGTAGACATGACATCTAATTGGCCCCCCATAGTACTGTGCATGAATCCATTTATCCACCAGGCAAGCCACTACCCTGCCATTCGCACGCCCCACTCAGCATTTTTACAACCGAAAAACCGCTGGCAGTTCGCTCCTACTCGTCCCCAGACGTCCTTTAACATTACGGCAATTCGCTCCTAGTCATCCCGTCCTTTCACATTACGGCAGTTCCACCAATCCTAACCCTCCTCCAAAACCCATGGCGTCCCAAATCTCCATGATCGACGGTGAGTACAAGGTTAGAACCATCGCCGGCGATGAGTTCGACGTCATCTACACCCGTTCTTCCGCAACGGTGAAAGGATGCCTTGCTTGCTTCAAATGCATGTTCAAAGACTCAAATGATGAGTGGGTCATTGGGCTAGATGTTGAGTACACGACAGTCCTAGGACAAGAGAAGGATCTAAAGGAGGAAGAGAAGAAGAAGCCCGCCGTGATCTAGGTTTGCGTGCATGACTTATGCTTGGTCTACCACATATGCCATGCCAACGTTGAGTGCGAGGAATTTAAGAACTTCCTCAAGAGCAGCCTAGTCAAATTCGTTACAGTAGACTTTACGAACGACAAAAGAGTCCTGGGTCGGATAGGCCTCGTTGTAGGCAACCCCTTCGACATCTAGAAGAATCGGTTGCTGCCCTCCCGTGGTCAGCCTTCAATGCTGACCCTGGCAGGAGCCATGGTTCATCCTTCGTACGGTAAACTGGAGAAACCTCCGCACATGTTTCATCGTCATGCGCGGCAGTGGAATGTACTAGATATAGACCACATCCCCTATGCTGCAATGGATGGCTACCTTTGTTTCAATATCTACAAGGGTTGGATGAAGAGCAAGAGCCAAGTGTGCGATTCAAGCAAAGAAGTCTCGGCCAAGAGGAAGAGGGACAAGGACGAAGTCGAGGACGTGGACGAGGACTCCGAGTAAGGTGGCAGTGTCATTGCTCATGGTGATTCTAATGCAGTGTCTACCAGATTAGTTGCATAGTTTAATTTCAGGTGTGTTTAGTTTAATTTGAGGGGTGTGTTGTGCTGAGCCCCCAACAGAACTATGTTATGTTCCTTCTCGTTACTTTAACTCTTCAGTATGTACATACTAGTACTTCTTACATTTCATCTTTTAGTTGGTACAGTACTACCACTCGTTTCTTCACATTATATACGTACAATATATATGGCCAACATCATATAGCCAATAGTTTAGTTGTCAAAGAATTTCAGGGTGCTTAGTTTTGTCAAAGAATTCCAGGGTGCTTAGTTTTATTTGAGGGGTGTGTTGTGCTGGACACAATTATTGTGACTCAAATCTCTTTTGCCATGTTATAATGATATAAATATTGATGGACCAACATGCCAGCTCTCCCTCTATCTCACTACAGTAAAATTAAGTGTGGGGCCTACTTGATCCCAACTGTGTTCTTATTTTCCTGTAAAATTATTCGCTTGGTTACTCCTGACAAGCGGGGCCACACTTATCATTGTGAGAATCGGCTTATTTTTGTCATGTAACATGGTCAACGGGTTTGACGTGAAAATAACAATATCTAATGGCATTTTTGAGCAAACATCTAGCTTAACGATGGCATTTTTGAGATATCTAATTGCATTTTTGAGCAGGCATCTCACGAATCGATGGCATTTTTGAGTAGTTGTAACTTCTAATGGAAAAACTGAGTAGTGATACACAACTAGTGGCATAAATAATAAGAACCCAAGAATTAAATAGGTATGCTAAATTTTTTAATTTCTTTAATAGTACTATATGCATACTTTGGCGACGAGCGCTCTCTATATGTACCACCTTTTTTCTTTAATTTCATCTTGTTAGTTTTGCTCCATGGTGCAATCCATCCATACTACTACTGTATACATTTTTTAAAAGGCTAGAGGGCGGGGCAGTCTAGCTTGATCGTTTTCACGAGAGGCGAGGGCCTTTGTGATTTGATGTCTCATTACTGCTGGAAGGCGGGGCCTTGTGATTTGACATCTCGTATAAATGTGCCGACGACCTGAGGAGGAGCAAAGAACCGTGCGGTATACTCAAGTTTTCCACTGGAGTAGTACTACGACGGAGGAGCACAAAACACGGCAACCCAGTGCCATATGGCAATAAAAAATATCTAATTTGCTAGTTATCTCATTGTTAGCATTGTTCTATTCATGCCTCTCAGAGAATGTGACACGTGTGGCGAAACACCCGAAGCAAAAGAAGAAACACAGGAGCAAAAGAAGAAGGAAGATTATCACCCCAAATGATCTAATTCGCCACGGAGTCGTAACTGCTTCTTCATTGCCTCCACGACCTCCATCTCCTTGCGCGTCTCCTCCGCCATCTTCTTCATTTTGTCCATGACACGGGATTAATCGACGCGAGCCTTCATCATCTGTTCCACGGTCACATTACCTACCTTGACAGCAGCCGGGTGCTCGATGCGGAGCTTTGCCAACTCCTGCTTCTGTTCCATGACGAGGGCCTACAGCATCTTCATCGAGGAACTACTATTGTCATGCAGCTTCTTCCAGCTGGCGTTCTTCCCCTTCAGCAGGTCGAGCTCATGGTAGAGTTTCACCTTGTCCTCCTGAAGTTGCAGGATTTTGCCGGTCACCTTCTTCTCCGAGGCAATGCTCTTCTTCAGCAGCATCACCAAGCCGGCGGTCAACTCCCCCTGCTTATTGAGCTCAGTGGGCATGTCGTCGAGGCTCTCCTTCAGCAGCTCCACCAAGCCGTGGATGAACTCCTTATGCTTATTGAGGTGCTTATTGAGCTGATCGGGCATGCCATCGAGGGATAACGACTCCAGCGCCGCCAGCTCGGCATGTTCGCCTCCATAGCTAGGGCGCTCCTGGGAGCCATCGCCTGCCCGTGAGAGATCTTTCGAGGTATCTGCGTGGCAGCGAGCCCTCTTTTTTTCCACAACCTTGGTTGCCGCTCCCTTGTTACGAGTAGTTCTCGACCTAGAGCTCTGCTCACCAGCCATGGCAAGGACGGACGAATAAGAAGCACTTATGAGGAGGAAAGGTCGAGTAATTTTCGATTAGGGAGTTCCCCTTTTTATAACCTAAGTACTAGCACTAGTACTAATACCTGCATAGTGGGAACACGTTCAGGTTTGGTATGTACTAGTATGTGACCAGGCTTGCACTTAATTGTAGCACTAGTACTTTCGAATGTGATGGGAACAAGGTAAATATTAATTGATGGTTTCGGTTTCGAGGCCTGAAACGGCTCCCCGTGAGTTAGTGGAATATAAATTTCAAGTAGACTACACTGCTTAAATGCGTAAATATTATGTTACTGTCAAAAATTGGCACAAAATACGAAGGAGATCAATGGAAGTACTACTAGCAACCCATGATTTAACTACTCGCATGCGTGTAGTGGAGTAGTAATGTCTTTCTTCCGCCCTCACGTCCACTCAATTTGCATGTGATGTATTAATTGATCATCAATGAAGTGAAGGACTTTACACGCGTCAAATTATCACATGGGGTGGATCTTGGTACAAAATTGCATCCACCATGTACCCGCGTGTGCGTGCGAGGGAATGAGTGTGTGTGTGGCGTGCGTGCACATCTTCACTTCGTGCATGTACCGCCAGTGTGGCTCAGGTAGGATGAGTACATTCTTTTGGAACCAGCAGCACATCACTGTGATCAATCCACACAAGGAGGTCGCGACAACGCCTCCACATGTGCCACGTGGCTTCATGAACTGTAAGAGAGACACTGTGTAGTGTGCCATTGGAATTCTAATTTACGTGTTTTGCACATACTCGAAGTACTAGTAAAGTACACGTGCATTGCACGCATCAGATTTTGCAACCAAATTATGAATGCATACCACACTATAGCATGTAAGCTCTGAGTCATATATGCATAATGTAGACCTTCGTTTAATTCTTATAGTTCATCCCATTCAGAACTAATTACTTTTTATAAAAAAGCTAGGGCCCCTTGGATTCGTAGGATTTCCAAAACACGGGAATAGGAAAAACATGGGATTAGAGTGGAATGTCGTCTTGAATCCTACAGGATTGCACAAGTGTTTGATTGTGCATAGAAAAAACACAGAATTCTTTCAAAGAGGTTTGAGTGGATGGGATATTTCCTATGAAATATAGTGCAAATGAATCATATGGAAAAATTCCTATGGTTTACAATCCTACGAATCGAACAACCAAGATAGGAAAAATTCCTAAGGATTAGAATCCTCCAAAATTCCTTTGAGAATCCTTTGAATCAAAGAAGCCCTTAATCTATTTTATGATTCATGGAATTGTGCGTTATAAAGCAAAAGGTAAAAACAAATAATGGCAATTCAACTAGAAAAAAAAGTTTGGGCAGTTATGATACAGAAGATTCTAGAACAAAGGAGAACCACTATTGCTTTGAAGTTTGTGCATTATGCTTAAGTTCAACCATGGAGTCTGCTAGATTGTACATGTGGCAAAATCTGGTGGGGGCTAGAAGATGGTGCAAGGGGCCGAGTGGAGGGAGACTATGAAGGAGTGCGCAAGTGCGAGATCGATATTTAGAGAGAGGGGGCGAGAATGTGCGTTATTGCGCGCAGTGGCGGAGCCATGGAAAATAAATGAGCTAGGGGGGCCAAGCATTGCTAATCCTTTACAAGGAGGGCCAATTCATGAACTTAAACCATTTTTACCAGCAATTGTCTAATGATCACATTCATATTAGCCTTGATATATAGTGATGTTAGGGGGGTGTCGGTGTCAAAACTGGCGGATCTCGGGTAGGGGGTCCCAAACTGTGCGTCTAAGGCTAATGGTAACGGGAGGCGGGGGACACAATGTTTACCCAGGTTCGGGCCCTCTCGATGGAGGTAATACCCTACTTCCTGCTTGATTGATCTTGATGATATGAGTATTACAAGAGTTGATCTACCACGAGATTGTAGAGGCTAAACCCTAGAAGCTAGCCTATGATTATGATTGTTGTTGTCTTACGGACTAAACCCTCCGGTTTATATAGACACCGGAGGGGGCTAGAGTTACACAGAGTCGGTTACAGAGAAGGAGATCTACATATCCGGATTGCCAAGCTTGCCTTCCACGCAAAGGAGAGTCCCACCCGGACACGGGACGAAGTCTTCAATCTTGTATCTTCATAGTCCAAGAGTCCGGCCAAAGTATATAGTCCGGCTATCCGAGAACCCGCTAATCCAGGACTCCCTCAGTAGCCCCTGAACCAGGCTTCAATGACGATGAGTCCGGTGCCCAGATTGTTTTCGGCATTGCAAGGCAGGTTCCTTCTCCGAATACTCCATAGAAGATTTTGAACACAAGGATCGTGTCCGGCTCTGCAAAACAAATTCCACATACCACCGTAGAGAGCACAATATTCCACAAATCTAATCTACTGACAACTTTTCATAGTGTGACATCACGCCGCGGCCCGATCATTACACGAGCCATTTTTTCCCAGCCTCCTACTGCACGTATTGCGAGGCGGTTTTATTGGCACGTCTTGTCAAAGCAGAGATCGTGTTCCCCTTATCACGGGATTCTCATCAATACGGGTGTGAGTAACCCAACTGCGCCATCAACACGGCGCTTGGGGAATAAGCGAGTTTACCGGGTAAGTGGGGAGGCGCACAGTTTCTACCGCCTTTATAAAGAGATAAGGATTCCTCTTTTTCACCCACGCCTTCTTCTTCCCCTGCTCATCCATTCTCGCACGCTCGAGCTCCAGCGCCCAAGTTCCCACCTTCTCCGTAAAGCCATTCCAAACATGTCTGGAGCGGGAGGCAAGTGGATGGTCTCCTTTGTTATGGAGGAGGACATTACGAAGCTTCAGGAAGCCGGATACCTGGCCGCAAACATCGCGCACCGGCTCCCGGATGCAGGGCAGATCGTCCCTACTCCGGAACCCCACGAGAGGGTTGTATTCCTTGCTCACTTCGTCCGCGGACTGGGATTCCCCCTCCACCCATTTGTCCGCGGGCTCATGTTTTACTACGGGATGGACTTCCATGATCTGGCCCCCAATTTCATCCTCGACATCTCGGCGTTTATCGTCGTGTGTGAGGCCTTCCTCCGCATTACGCCCCACTTCGGCCTATGGCTGAAGACCTTCAACGTGAAGCCAAAGGTGATGGTCGGCCAGCAAGCAGAGTGCGGAGGCACCATGGTGGGCAAGATGCCCAATGTCACCTGGCCCGAAGGCTCCTATGTGGAGACTGTGAACGGGTGGCAATCGGGGTGGTTCTACATCACCGAGCCGCGCGACAACAACTGGGCAGCGGCCCCCGAATTCCAATCCGGCATCCCCATGCGGCTCACTTCCTGGAAAGAGAAGGGCCTAGCCTGGGGCTCGTCGGTAGAGCTGAACGGACTTCAGACCTGCGTCAAGAATATGATAAGCAAGAAAATCAAGCTTGTCAACGTGGTCCAAGTCATGCTCTTCCATCGGATCCTTCTGTGCCAAATACAGGCCTTCAATATATGGGAGTTCGACCCGTCCGAACACTAGACGCTACGAGAGCTCTTTGACACGACGCACAAAGACATCTGGAAGGTGTTGTTCAAGGCCGCCGAGGTACCTTCTCCCATAACCGAGGATCATGGACTCAGCGCAAAGCGCCCCGCCAATCCGGTAAGCTCTTTATATTTTGCCAGATGTTCCTTTCCCCAGCATATTCATGGGAGGAACCTAAGCCTCCATGCCAATTTAACAGGACTGGGTAGCGATAGCGGAGCGGATTGACTGTCCAGCTCCACTACTCGAGGATCCAACAACGCCCCTCTTAACGCAAATGTTGTTTTCGTCACCCTATGAGGTGCCGGAGAAGAAGGCTGAGGGGACAAGGAAAGGTCTCCAGCGCATGGTTGTATCGGACTCATTGTCCGAAGACACTGAAGTGCGCTCCTCCAACGAGAACGAGGAGGAGGAAGAGGAAATCCCTCCCCCAACCGGGGGGGGAGAAGAAAAGGAAGGCCACCCCATCTAGGGAGGCTGAAGGGTCCAAGAAGGGAAAGACCCTCCCTCCGGGCCACTCCACCACAGCCGCCTATAGTGACAAGGAGTGGTCGCCCAGGGACAAGCCCCTGGCGAAGTCGTAAGTATCCGGACACTATAATACTTTTTGCTTTATTGCTTCTTATCATGCCAAACATATTTGTGCAGTCCGGCCAAAGCCCACATCGGCATATCCTCTTTGGATGGGTCTCTGGGCCTGTCGGAGATGAACATCGAGTCACTCCCGACGGCTTCCTCCCCCCGGCCTGCGGACGACACCGAGGTGTTGTCTCAGAGGATACCGGACAAGGGGGAGACTGTTCTGGAGACACCCCAAGGTGAAATCCCAGACGCCGGGCACATGGGAGGGAAGACCCCCATGGACTCCGATAACGGGGGCCGCAGCCAGACTGGCCCCCAGCTGGATACTGCTCTGAAACCCCCAGTGGTTCTAGATTCAGGCATGCAACCTCTCTCTAAGGGGGGCGAGCCGCCTGTGCCGATGACCTCTGTCCATCCAGAGGCATTGGACAACTTGCTGGAAGCGCTTCTCGGCGCTTCCATTGACGAAGAGCACTGCACCGTCATGGGTGTGGTGATCGAGAAGGTCTGGTCCGCCAAAAGCGGATTGACCGAAGCCTGCTCCAGCCTTCTAACACGCTTTGAGGTAAGTAATAAAATTATAAGAACATATCATAGTATAGATAGTAGCCCCTGATGCTCTGTTTGGCGTTCAGAAAGAAAGGCCGAACAGAGGATCAAATAACCTCCACAGGAGTCTAACAGAAAATGTCCATGTGAATAAGCAGGCATCACTGCTGGCCGCTGCCGCTCGTACTGCGGAGGTCTCCAGACTAAAGCGGGACCTGGAGTGGTCCCAAGGAGAGCTCAGTCTCGTGAAGAGGCAGCTCGAGGAGAACAAAGGTACATAATACCCCGTCTGTATATTGATAAAGAAAAAATGGTTTAAGCTCATAGAAATGTCATGAACTTTAATATGGGCCACGACCAAAGTGGCGGCCCTTAAGAAGGTGCTGACCGAGGCCGAGTACAAAGCGGCCAAGGAGCACACCGAGCGCGAGAAGCAAGAGGCCCGGGTCAACGAGGTCCAGCAAGAGCTCCGGGATTTCGTCAAAAAATACGAGTCCTTGGAGCATGACTCTAAGATGCAAGAGTCCAAGCTTGCGAAGGCCTTCTAGAGCGCACAACATGCCAAGGTCGAAGCCCAAAAGGCCCTCCAGGAGGGTCAAGCGGCCAAGAAGATTGCGGTGGATAAGGCATTCAATATGCAAAGCAAGCATGTGAAGGAGGCTTTCTTTTTACTTACCTGAATTTGGAGCTCTCCAGGAGCATTCGCCGATCTGCCGCGCAGCATATCTGATGTCGTAGAGTTCTACCGAGCTGAAGAAGGGATCTCGACGGAGAAGTTGTTCTGGTCCCAGTATATTGGGGCGAACAGCCGATGCCCTTGTGCGACCAGCTGAAGCAACTGGTCAAACTGCACAAGGCGGCCGAACTAGCCATGAAGGACCTCATAGTCTGGATGTGGCCTACCGAGCCCCTGCCTAGAAGCTACTTTATCCTGGTGAAGCGGCTTGTGAATGCATGCCCGAGGCTTGAAGTCATAAAGCGGTCAGTCTGTATTGAAGGTGCGCGCGGGGCCTTCGCGCACACAAAAGTGCACTGCGCGAAGATGGATGTCGAGAAGATGGTGACGGAGGGGCCGCCAAAGGGTAAGGAGCACCGCCACCCCGAAAAGTATTATGACGGTGTCCTGAAGGGCGCCCGCCTTGTGGCGGAGGAATGTGCTAAGGATGTAATATTTGAATGAATGTACTCATTTGATCCTGTAATATGAAAACAAGTTCATTTGCACCATATAACACTTGTTGATTTAAAATATTACCTTATGTGCGGCCATTTATAAAATCTGAGAGTTGGCCAGTCGTCGGCTTCTGCCCACATGTAACTAGTACTGGGGTGTTCGGGATAAATCTAAACACTCTTTATCCAAAATTTTGGTCCTTTAAGGAGGTGTTTAGTGCAGCGAACAAGGCAATTGGACTATACGACTTTATCACTCTCACTTAGCCATAGAAGTCTATAATTTTAAATTTTGGCGTAGCCCCTGGTATTCGGAAAGCCGAACTTGGGGCACTATACACGCCTAAATCGGACAAGGTCGATTCCTTGCCCAAAGCGGAAAAAATCTTTAAGGATTTGAGACCTCTCGAACAGCGACCAGCTCTCGCCGCATCATGACAGTCAGTTTTCGGCTTTCTCTATTGAGGTGCTCGTCCGGAAGAACCGGAACACAATCGCAGTAGTTCTCCATGTGCTACCTTAGCCGATATAGCGGAACGTAAGGTACCAAAACATGGGAGCTGGGCAAACCCAACTGTTGACCCAAGACATGATTCGGAGCTGATGCATATAGTGCTATAAGTTCGGGGTGTCGCACTGTCGAAAGTGTTCGGACTTTTCTTGTCGTGTTATGGGGTACACTGAAGCCCCTGGCGAGCTGATCGTACCAAAATGTATGGGAGCTATTTGTAATAAATAAACAGTCAAGGAAATGATAGAGAAATATAATAATAAGCTGACGATGTACATTATTTTCCCTTGTTATAATAATAAGTCGAGGCGCATGTATACAAGTAGTGCGATAAGCAAAATAGGACTATTTGACATGTCCTAACCAAGAGCGAGCTGCGTGTGGGTATGTAAAACAGGTATAGCGATCGTTATCAGAGACCACCTGGGGATTCCCTTGTACATCAAAGTTTCTTGCCTCCTTGGTTTTTCCGTCCCGTGATGAGTCTGATACTGAGATTATCGGAAGAGCCTTGAAAAGAGAAGGACCTGAAAGAAAGAAAAGGGTGAGGGTGTACGGGTCTTGTGACGGTTGAGCCGTACTTTGGACCGCGTTGTGGCCATTCCACCGCCTATGACCATGGTATTTTAAGTGCGTAATTATGTATGCGCGGCACAAATTTCACCGCTTGACCAGGACTAGGACGGAGGCCGCATTGCTAGGCGAGCTCTGGACGTGCCGGACGACCCTGTTGCGGAGTACTTCAGACTCGCTTGGCGGTGTCCGGGGGCTTTGTTGCCGAATTGGAGATCTGCCTAAGAAGGCTACTCTGTACTCCTGCTGCGAGGGTCGCAGTGTGCTCCTTTGTGCGGAGGGAGCGCTCTGTGTTTCCATTGACTGTTATAACCCCGCGAGGTCCTGGCATCTTGAGCTTGAGGTAGGCATAATGCGGTACCGCATTGAATCTAGCAAATGTGATTCGTCCGAGCAGTGTGTGATAGCCACTGCAGAAGGGGACGATATCGAAGATTAACTCCTCGCTTCGGAAGTTGTCCAGAGATCCGAAGACTACTTCCAGTGTGATTGAGCCCGTGCAACAGGCCTCTACACCTGGTATGACACCTTTAAAGGTGGTTTTGGTGGGTTTGATCCTTGAGGGATCGATGCCCATTTTGCGCATTGTATCCTGATAGAGCAGGTTTAGGCTGCTGCCACCATCCATAAGGACTCGTGTGAGGTGGAATCCGTCAATGATGGGATCTAGGACCAATGCGGCCGAACCGCCATGACGGATACTGGTAGGATGGTCCCTGCGATCAAAAGTGATTGGACAAGAAGACCATGAATTGAACTTTGGGGCGACTGGCTCCATCACGTAGACGTCCCTTAGTGCGTGCTTCTGCTCCCGCTTGGTAATATGGGTGGCGTATATCATGTTTGCCGTTTTCACTTGGGGAGGAAATTTCTTCTGTCCTCCTGTGTTCAGTAGCCGGGGCCCCTCATCGTCATCACTATGCGGCCCCTTTTCCTTGTGTTTGGCATTCAACTTGTCGGCCTGTTTAAACACCCAACATTCTCTGTTGGTGTGGTTGTGCCGTGAATTTGACACGAGCGATCGAGTATGCGGTCCAGACTAGACTGGCTTGGATTGTATCTTTTGAATGGCTTTTTCCACTGACCGGACTTAGAGCTGCTGAATCCGGCATTGACTGTTGTGTCTTTGGCATTGTCGCCATTGTTGCGACGCTTGTGTCTATTGCGTCGGGGCTTGCCGTTGTTGTCTCTGGCATCTGAAGTGCCAGGATTTCTTGATGTGTTGTTGCTACAAGCCAGGTAGCTGTCCTCGCCCACGCAAAAGCGGGTCATGAGTGTCGTGAGAGCTGCCATGGACTTCGGCTTCTCTTTGCCGAGGTGTCGGGCGAGCCACTCATTGCAGATGTTATGCTTAAAGGCCGCTAGGGCTTCTGCATCTGGACAGTCAACAATTTGGTTCTTTTTAGTTAGGAACCGAGTCCAGAATTTGTTGGCTGACTCTCCGGGATGTTGGGCTATGTGACTTAAGTCATCAGCATCCGGCGGTCCCACATAAGTGCCCTGGAAGTTGTCAAGGAATGCGTCTTCCAGGTTCTCCCAACCGCCAATGGAGTTTGCCGGCAAGCTATTCAGCCAATGTCGAGCCGGTCCCTTGAGTTTTAGTGGGAGGTACTTGATGGCGTGTAGATCATCGCCGCGGGCCATGTGAATGTGGAGAAGAAAATCTCCAATCCATACCGCGGTGTCTGTTGTACCATCGTATGATTCAATATTCACGGGTTTAAACCCTTCTGGGAGTTCATGATCCATTACTTTGTCAGTGAAGCATAGGGGGTGTGCGGCGCCACTGTGCCGGGCTACATCACGACGCAGTTCAAATGAGTCTGATCTGTTGTATTCGGCCCGGCCGGATTTGCTTTTAGTATATCCAGCGTGACGGTCATCGTCTCGCGTTGGGGCGTGCCCCCGTGATCCATAGATCGATCTTGACTGTCCTGCTTTGTTTTCCAATATGTCTCGCAGGTCCTGCGTGTAGCCCCAGGCCTTGGTGTTTTTGTTTGGTTGGCGACGGGGTGCGGGCTGGTGTTCGGGCTTATACGCCGCTTTGTCTTGGTCACGAGGTGGCCGGTCAGCCGTATCCTGTGCTGGTAGTGTAGGCTTTAATGCCTCCTCCTCGAGTTGAGGTAGCAACCTGCACTTTGGGTAACTTTTGGTTGGGCGCTCAAGTCTGTATTCCTCGGCTGCTAGGACCTCAGTCCATCTATCAGTTAGCAGATCTTGATCAGCTTGAAGCTATTGCTGCTTTTTCTTCAGGCTTTTTGCAGTGGCTATAAGCCGGCGCTTGAAGCGCTCCTGCTCTACGGGATCCTCAAGCATGATGAATTCTTCATCGCTGAGGCTCACCTCGTCTTCGGAGAGGGACATGTAATTATCATCCTCCAAGTCTCCATCCATTGCATGTTCATGACGGCTAACTTGCCCATCCTCCCGTTCGACCTGCTCGAAGTCTGGCTAGGCGGGATTGTTTTCGTCTTTGGCATCATCCGGAGTGCTATTGTCTCTTGTGCCGGTATCGCTACTTTTGCTATGGCAGGGCTTAGAGCGGCGCCGATGACGCCGGTGCTTAGATTGCTTCTCAAGGGGATTATCGTCCATCGCCTCATCGCCATTGCTTTCTTTGGGGGTGTCCACCATATATATATATATATATATATCATATGATGAGGTGGCTGTCCAGCGCCCTGTGGGCGGTGCTTCTTGTTCCTCTCCGGCATCGTCGTCCATACCGTCGATGTCTTCGGAGTCGAAATCAAGCACGTCGGTTAAGTCATCGATAGTGGCTATTAAGTGGGTGTTGGGTGGGGAGCGAATTTCTTCGTCGTTCGCTTCCCACTCAAGCCGGACATAGTTCGGCCAAGAGTCTCCTGACAGGGAGAGAGATTTCAGTGAATTTAGCACGTCGCCCAAGGGTGAGTGCTGAAAGATATCAGTGGAGGTAAACTCCATGATTGGTGCCCAATTAGATTTGATAGGTACGGATGCGTATGATTCAGAGCCTATGGCTGGAGACGAGTCCGAGGGTCCGATGACACAGGCCTCATCGGAGGCAAAGTCTGTGTTCGGCTCTATCACCGATGAGTGTGCGGCCTCCGTGGCGGGGTCCATCCACCCGTCCTAGGATGGCACGATCTGCTCCGGATTGAGGGCCAGGGCAGCCGCAGGTGTGATCTCCCAAACACCATCCAATGGTAGATCTAAGTCATGCTCGTTGCGACTGTTCGGCGCATCTGACATGGGCTCAAATCCGTCAAAGATCAAGTCTCCGCAGATGTCGGTGGTGTAGTTCAAGCTTCCAAACCTGACCTGATGGCCAGGGGCGTAGCTGTCGATCTGCTTCAGGTGGCCAAGCGAGTTGGCCCGCAGTACGAAGCCGTTGAATACGAAGAACTGTTCGGGGAGGAAAACCTCACCTTGGACTACATCGTTGTAGATGATTGAAGGAGCCATCAAGCCTTTACCGTGAAGACAGAGCGGAACTCTCAATGAAAGCAGCAATATCGGTGTCAAAATCGGTGGATCTCGGGTAGGGGGGCCCGAACTGTGCGTCTAATGCTAATGGTAACAGGAGGCGGGGGACATAATGTTTACCCAGGTTCGGGCCCTCTCGATGGAGATAATACCCTACTTCCTGCTTGATTGATCTTGATGATATGAGTATTACGAGAGTTGATCTACCACGAGATCATAGAGGTTAAACCCTAGAAGCTAGCCTATGATTATGATTGTTGTTGTCCTACGGACTAAACCCTCCGGTTTATAAAGACACCGGAGGGGGCTAGGGTTACACAGAGTCGGTTACAGAGAAGGAGATCTACATATCCGGATTTCCAAGCTTTCCTTCCACACAAAGGAGAGTCCCACACGGACACGGGACGAAGTCTTCAATCTTGTATCTTCATAGTCCAAGAGTCCGGCCAAAGTATATAGTCCAGCTATCCGAGAACCCCCTAATCCAGGACTCCCTCAGGGGGGCAGGGCCCTTGCTACCCCTTGTCTTCGCCATTGTGCGCGCGTCTGAGAGATGAAGTGGAAGGCACGGCTGATGAGAGGGGGACGTTGGATATATAATTAATGTGGGTGTATTAGCTACTATGTAATCCTATATAGAGAGGTATAGATTGATCGATGTGGACGTGGGAAAGAGGGTGAGACCTCACTAGATATATAGATTGATCGGTTTGTGTGGAAAACTATGCGCATACATGTGAGAGATAAAGAATGCCCGATATGATGGAGAGGGGGATGTGTTTGTGTGCCTTCATGGGAGACCAACCTGAAGAAAAAGATTGCATGTGTGTGGTGGATAATGCCGACTAGTAGTGTGTGTGCATGCATGCAAAGTTAGTGGTACAATTATAAAGAGAAGACGAATGTGTACATGTTAAGGTGCGAATTGTAAAACAGGACATGGCTCTCTCTAGTGATGAGGTGCGAATTGTCTTTTTTGTGGGTACACGGTAAGCTTGTTCTCCCGAAATTTCAAGACGCGCCTTGTTATGCCGAGATTTCAAGCTAGCATCTATGTCTATCGTGCTGCGAAACTCCCGCCTCTTCAACCCGCGCCTTGTTACCCGAAAATATTTAAGATATATCTTTGTCTCGTTGTGCTCCGACAACTTCCTCCATCTCAACCCGAGCCTTGCTATTCCAAAATTACAACGCGCGCGAAAACTCCCACCTCCTGTGAAATCCCAACACGCGAAATGCCCGTGGTACCCCTGAACCAAAAGAACCGCCTCAAATCGATGGGGGTACTTTCATAACTTACCCCACATTTCGTACAAGCGCATCCCTAAGCCATGGTTCCCCACTCCCATCCCATCCGTCCACCGATTCGTACACCGAGGCTGCAAAAACCCGCAAAGCCCCACACGCTCCTCCGTCCGCCACCCAGCCGGAGCCTCTTCCCGGATGATGTCGTCCATAGCAACACCTCGACATCCCTCATCAATCGTACCGGATGAGGATCCGTCGTCGATCTCGTCGTCCGCCGGTTCAGCCACCCCGTCCTCCACCTCCAAGGAGCTGCCCCGACATTCCCCTCATCTTTAGCGCCACCTCCATTCCCACACCGCCGTCTTCACCTGCACCACCGGAAGAGCAGCATCATCACCATTTCCTCGGATGAAGTTGCGGCCTAATCGGCACCATCAAAGAGGTTGTACACTAATCGTCGCATTTTATTCTTGATTCAATCTCATGGTGTTGCCGGCGCTCGGTCCCGAGCCGACAGGGCGTGACTCCATCCACGGCGGTGTCGCCGGCCACTTCCTCCACGGCATCGCTCCGTCAGCGGCAACGTCCACATTAATAGGAGCTGATGTTGCTTTAGCTCTCGCTCGGGCTGCTGCTCTGCTCTTGCTCTCGGTCCCCTGCCTGGTATGCTCTTGCTCTTGCTTGCAATGCTGCTTTGATTTAGCTACACTTCAGTCGACCGAATCGACTTTTGGGTCAGTCGATTTTCAGGGGGTGGGGGGGCTCGCCGGAGTTAAGGAAGAACCAACCGCAGCGGGGAGGGGGCTCGCCGTAGAGGTACCCCACTATCTATCTTAGGGTTCAGGGTGGGGGCGATGGTCGTCGGCGGTGGTGGGACGGTGGCGTGGGGATCGCCGAAGAAAAAGCTCGGCACGGGGGGGGGGCCTAGAGGAATGGCCGAGGCAGTGGCGGACCGGCGGTAGGGAGTGTTTTCGGGGCGGACGGGGCGGCGCACCACCGGCTGCAGGCGGTGGGGGTGACTGTTTGGCCAGTGGTGGCTGGCGGCTCAGGGGGGTGGAGGTTGAAGATGAACTGCAGGCCCTTGATTTCATATCCAACGGCTGCAAAATCGAGTGACCAGAGATGAAAAAGCCAGTTGACTGACGTGTAGCCTAACCTCTAGTGCGTTCAGTTTCGACAGAATTCAGTTTCGACAGCAAAATTCAGTTTCGACAGTTAAGTTCAGCTTCGACAGTTAAATTCAGTTTCGACAGTTAAGTTCAGAGATGAGCGGCTGATGTATTTTACATCTAGCACTTTGTGGTTATGTATTTTACGTCATCTATTGGAGATGCTATTAGAATTCCACTCAGGTTAACGTTGTCTCTCTTGTACTGCTTCAGCCTCGGCGTCGTACAACTCACCGGAGCTGGTCCAACGACGAAACCCTCCATCACAACGGAGCAGTACCTCAGGCTCCATCTCCAGACGCCTAAGATCCTCTTCCCCTCCTCCAACAGCCAAGTCGGCCGGAGCATCCTCACCGGCCAACCCAATCACGTTGAGATCGACATGGCTTCGCCAAAGAGGTTGTACACTTGTTGCATCTCTTTTTTACTCTACATGTTATATATATTGTCCACTGAGCACACGTAGTAACGTGAAATACAATTATTTTATCCTACTATATGACAAGCAGTGAGGTACTAGGCAACTTAGCTATCCGTGATGGACTCTCTTGAACGCCATCATTATTTATCTTTGCGCATTTGAGTTGTGCATTTGTCTATGGGCCTGGGAGTTGAGCTAGTAGGGTAGTGTCCTGGGTCCAAAGTAATAGAAGTAGCACAAAAATATTTTTTAGTGTAGGCTTTTCCTTGCTCAAGCCTGCCTACTAGAATCGCCAGTGCTTGAAAGGAAAAGTGAATGAAAACATAGGAATTGGAAAGTTTCCTATGGTACTACTTTTCATGAATTTGGTGCAAAGGAATGGAGCAAAGGAAAATTGTAGGATTTGTTCCTTTAGTGTCTCCTTGAAAGAAAAACTGTAGGAATTTTAGTTTCCACTTGTCCTCCTTTTCAAATTACTATTCATGAAGCACAAGACTAAGAGATAGTAGCATAATAGCATTATAACCGCACAATTTCTTGTGGTTTCACTTAATCTCACCATGCTTCTTTGCATCCCGTGATCTCCCAATTCTTGTGAATCAAACACCCAGATTGGCAGAAATCCTGTGTTTTTAAATTCTCTGTTTTGCACATGCATTCCTATCCCATTCCTATCTATTTCTTATCCCTGCATTGTTAGAATCCTCAAATTCAAACAATCCCTTACACAATTACTTCTGTTACAGATATGTGTCAAAGAAAACATTGTGTGGTTTGTCCTGCTCCTGCAGCGCTGTGTTCCACCCCAGTTCAGCCGCTCCAACAACAGAAGGGTTCACTGAGGGAGTCCTGGATTAGGGGGTCCTCAGACAGCCGGACTATATGCTTATGCCGGACTATTGGACTATGAAGATACAAGATTGAAGACTTTGTCCCGTGTCCGGGTGGGACTCTCCTTTGCGTGGAAGGCAAGCTTGGCGATTCGGATATGTAGATTCCCTTCTTTGTAACCGACCTGATGTAACCCTAGCCCCCTCCAATGTCTATATAAACCAGAGGGTTTAGTCCGTAGGACGACAACAATCATAATCATAGGCTAGCTTCTAGGGTTAGCCTCGACGATCTCGTGGTAGATCAACTCTTGTAATACTCATATCATCAAGATCAATCAAGCAGGAAGTAGGGTATTACCTCCATAGAGAGGGCCCGAACCTGGGTAAACATCGTGTCCCCCGCCTCCTCTTACCATTAGCCTTAGACGCACAGTTCGGGACCCCCTACCCGAGATCCACCGGTTTTGACACCGACATTGGTGCTTTCATAGAGAGTTCCACTGTGACGTCAAAAAAAAAGGTTTGATGGCTCGCCTTGTTATCAAGGACAACATCACCTCCGGGGGAGCCCTGGCTTTAGGCCAAGCCCTCTGACTAGGTGGCTTCGTCATGACCGCCCATTCGGCCGTCGTGTCGATGATGACTTCTCGGGTCATCGAAAACAGCCTCCACGTCAGCTCGGAATACGCTGAGCGGATGGATCCAATGGAGCTTTCATCCTTGAACGAGCTCTTGGATCGCATTGCCGCCTTGGGAGTCGCTACGGACTATGATCGGATTGGGCTTAAACCCGATCAAAGAGATATCAACTCTCCGCTGGTCACCCATCAAATAGTGGTGGTGGAGGAGCAATGCAACAACTCTTCCTCTATTTTGAGGATGAACTATGTCTGGATTCCCGAGCTCTTTGAGCCAGATACCCGCTCGCGGGAGGACATGGCCCAAGCTCTGAATTTGGAATCAGACGGTGGTCCATCCCGGAACCCAAACTACCAAGTTCCAAAGTTCCTCAGCCTCTGGGTCTTGGATCGGGTCAGGGTTCGGACTTAAATCCACCCACCCACCTAGACACAAGCAATCTTTCCCACATCAAACGACAATCCCAAGAGATAGTACATCACTTTTGGGCCAGATTCCTCCTTGTAATAATCAAGGTTAAGGACTGTCGAGAGGAAGACGCAATCTCATTCTTTTGCAAAAATTGCATGGACAAGGGAATCCTTAACGCCATAAGTCGCCGTGACGTATCACACTTCGCTGACTTGGCGGCCATAGTACAGAAGTATTGTGCGATAGAAAGTGCCTGGAAAACCCAGGCAACATTCTAGGATCCTCCGGGCTCTCACTAAACCCCTCGTCCGAACCAAAAGGGTGTACTCTTGAAAGTCACCCAATCCAATCATAAAGAAACCAAAGCCCACTACAAGGCGTGGAACTGTATTGGAGGGATGGCTCAATAGGCCATGCAAAATTCACACCACACCGGATACTGTACCAACACATAGCCTTAGAGCATGTTGGATACTTTGGCAGGTGGCCAAGAGCGGCGAGGATATCCTCATTAACAATACCGCAGAGCATCATCCCACAAAAAAACAATAAAGTGTTGATAGTCTTTGAGACTTTCGCCTCGAATAACAGGCGCAAGAGAGCACTCCGCGGCCCTGCCGAAGTCTGCCACGTTGCAGCAATAAATCCCTGGAATGACATGGCTATAACCTTTAATGCCAGTGACGAACCTCACTTCCGAACAGTCCGAGCACCAGCCGCTTTGGTTCTTAGTCCAATTGTGTACAGCTTCCGGCTTACTAAAGTACTCGTGGACGGCGGCATCGGATTAAACCTCATCTACAAGGAAAATCTCAACAAAATGGAAATAGACAAGAACCGCATTGAGCAAAGCAGCACGACCTTCCGAGGGATTATCCCTAGTCAGGAGGCACGATGTGCAGGAAAAATCACACTCGATGTGGTATTCGGCACGCCAGAAAATTATAGGTCTGGAGAGATAACATTCCAACTGGCCCCGTTCAGTAGTGGATACCACGCCCTTTTAGTGTGGGATGCATTCGCGAGCTTCCAAGCTATACCCCATTATGGGTACATGAAGCTCAAGATGCCCGGGCCCAACAGAATCATCACTCTAGCCAGTGATCCGGACATAGCACTTCGCGCTGAAAATAAAACCGCCGCCTTGGCCCTTGAGGCATTATCCGAAGCCCTCGCGGCTGAAGAATTAACTACATTACGCTCCATAGTGGACAGGGACGACGTGGTACTCGATAAGCGATCCAAGTCCACCTCTTTCAAACCAGCGAACGAAATAGTCAAATTCCAAGTCCACCCAACGGACTCTACAAAAACAGCATCCATCGGGGCACAGCTGAACCCACAATCGACGCCGCACTGCGGGCATTCTTACGCAAGAATTGGGACATCTTCGCCTAGCACCCTTCAGATATGCCAGGGATCCCACGCAGGCTGGCCAAGCATAGTCTCAACATATTGAAGGGATACAAGCCGGTCAAGCAGACACTACTACGCTTTTTAGAGCCTAAACGACAAGCTATGGGAGAGGATCTAGCCAAGTTACTCTAAGCCGGATTCATCAGAGAAATAAACACCCGGACTGGCTAGCAAACCTGGTGATGGTACCAAAGAAGGACAAATCCTGGCGCCTATGTGTCGATTTCAAGGACCTCAATAAGGCTTGCCCCAAGGATCCCTTCCCCCTCCCCCGCATCGATCAAACCATCGACGCTACCGCAGGACACTGCTCATTGTGCTTCCTCGATGCATACTCTGGATACCATCAAATCAAGATGGCAGAGTCCGATCAAGCTGCAACAGCATTCATCACCCCATACGGCCCTTTCTGTTTCAACATGATGCCTTTCAGGCTCAAAAACGCCGGTGCAACCTACCAACGCATGATTCAGACATGCCTGGAAAAACAAATCGGCAAAATGATACGTCTCCAACGTATCTATAATTTATGAAGCATCCATGCTATTTTATTATCTGTTTTGAATGATTACGGGCTTTATTATACACTTTTATATTACTTTTGGGACTAACCTATTGACCGGAGGCCCAGCCCATATTATTGTTTTATTGCCTGTTTTGGTATTTCGAAGAAAAGGAATATCAAACGGAGTCCAAGCGGAATGAAACCTTCGGCAGCGTGATTTTTTGGAAGAATATGATCCTGGAGACTTGGAGTTCACGTCAGAAGATCCTCGAGGAGGCCAGGAGATAGGAGGGCGTGCCCATGCCTCCTGGGCACGCCCCCTGTCTCGTGGGCCCCTCGAGCACCTCCCAACCGACTTCTTTCGCCTATATAGTCCCACGTACCCTAAAAACATCCACGGAGAAGATAGATCGGGAGTTCCGCCGCTGCAAGCCTCTGTAGCCACCAAAAACCTCTCGGGAGCCCGTTCGGGCACCCTGCCGGAAGTGGAATCCATCACCGGTGGCCATCTTCATCATCCCGGTGCTATCCATGACGAGGAGGGAGTAGTTCACCCTCAAGACTGAGGGTATGTACCAGTAGCTATGTGTTTGATCTCTCTCTCTCTCGTGTTCTCTCTCGTGTTCCCTCTATGGCACGATCTTGATGTATCGCGAGCTTTGCTATTATAGTTGGATCTTATGATGTTTCTCCCCCTCTACTCTCTTGTAATGGATTGAGTTTTCCCCTTTGAAGTTATCTTATCGGATTGAGTGTTTTATGATTTGAGAACACTTGATGTATGTCTTGCTGTGCTTATCTGTGGTGACAATGGGATATCATGTGCCACTTGATGTATGTTTTGGTGATCAACTTGCGGGTTACGCCCATGAACCTATGCATAGGGGTTGACACGCGTTTTCGTCTTGACTCTCCGGTAGAAACTTTGGGGCACTCTTTGAAGTACTTTGTGTCGGTTGGATAGATGAATCTGAGATTGTGTGATGCATATCATATAATCATGCCCACAGATACTTGAGGTGACAATTGAGTATCTAGGTGACATTAGGGTTTTGGTTGATTTGTGTCTTAAGGTGTTATTCTAGTATGAACTCTTGAATAGATTGATCCGAAAGAATAACTTTGAGGTGGTTTCGTACCCTACCATAATCTCTTCGTTTGTTCTCCGCTATTAGTGGCTTTGGAGTGACTCTTTGTTGCATGTTCAGGGATTGTTATATGATCTATCTATGTTATTATTGTTGAGAGAACTTGCATTAGTGAAAGTATGAACCCTATGCCTTGTTTCCTACCATTGCAATACCGTTTACGCTCACTTTTATCATTTGTTACCTTGCTGTTTTTATAATTTCAGATTACAAATACCTTTATCTACCATCCATATTGCACTTGTATCACCATCTCTTCGCCGAACTAGTGCACCTATACAATTTACCATTGTATTGGGTGTGTTGGGGACACAAGAGACTCTTTGTTATTTGGTTGCAGGGTTGTTTGAGAGAGACCATCTTCATCCTACGCCTCCCACGGATTGATAAACCTTAGGTCATCCACTTGAGGGAAATTTGCTACTGTCCTACAAACCTGTGCACTTGCAGGCCCAACAACGTCTACAAGAAGAAGGTTGTGTAGTAGACATCAAGCTCTTTTCTGGCGCCGTTGCCGGGGAGGCTAGGTAAGCGGCACTCACACCCCGTCAACTAAGCTCTTTTCTGGCGCTGTTGTCGGGGAGGTGAGTTCTTGAAGGTATATCTTTAGATCTTGCAATCGAATCTTTTTGTTTCTTGTTTTATCACTAGTTTAGTTTATAAAATAAAATTACAAAAAATGGAATTAAGTTTGTCTCATATGCTTCAT
The DNA here is from genome assembly GCF_018294505.1 of Triticum aestivum. NCBI lineage: Eukaryota > Viridiplantae > Streptophyta > Magnoliopsida > Poales > Poaceae > Triticum > Triticum aestivum. The sequence goes on from NC_057804.1 coordinate 582,482,519, forward strand.
CTTTTTAATATCTTCCGTGACAATGATGGTAAGGAAAATTGTGCTCAAGTGCTAGAAGAAGAAATCTATAAAATGTTTGTCACTAAATCTTTGAATGATGAGCATGATTGCAATGTTGTTAGTATGAACTCTTTGAATATCCATAGTACTAATGATGATTGCACTAGTCATGATGAAAATATCTCTTATGAGCATGTCAACGTTTGTGGAGTGCATGTTTGCATGAACACACCGAATAGAGAAGATATATATTGAAAGAGGCATAAGCATTTAGAAACTAAATTGTTGCAAGAAAAGTTAAATGGGAGTGCTGAAAATTACATTTCCTTTGCCGTACTTGTGAACTTTGCAAATAACGTGGTCATTTACATCTCTGATGCAAATTATTTTATGATCGAATCGTGTCCAAAAATTGTGATGATTTGATTTCCCTTGCACATTATAATGAACTTAGTTTGCTTTTGGGTTATGAAGAATTGAAACGTTTAACTAAGGATCTTCCAGATTTTGCCTTTAAGAAATTTCTTGATATTGATCTAGAGAAGATTTATGTGTATTGTACGGTGAATTGCATTGAAAATCCTTATATTGCCAATTACCTAAAGAAAAGAAAACAAATAGAAGATAAAGAGAATACTAATGAAAGGGAAGAGACTACCCATTATACTCCTATTATTTCTTATGATGAATCAGGTATCGAGGATGAGCCTTCTATTCAACCAATCTCATCCATAAGGAGCTCAATGAAGAAGGTTGAATCCATACATAATGTGAAGAAGAAAAGGAATAGAAGGAGCAGAAAAGGTAAAAAGGTATCCCTCCCAAATGATGTTGCTCCTACTACTCATTGTGATGATGATAATTGCTATACTATTGGTGCTATCCATACTATTGATGATGATTATGCTTATGATATGAAAAGGCCCAAGCTTGGGGAAGCTATGTTTGATGAGGATGAAATATTTGAGAATATATTTGCTGAAATTAATGTTTGTCCCAAGCTTGGGATGCTACGTTTAATGAAGATGATATTTTTAGTCTCCCAAGTTTTGATATGCAAAGTTGTTATGATGATAGCATGCCTCTTATCTATGATGATTATATTGATGAAATAGGTTTGGAAGAGTGTCAACTTTAGGAAGTAGTGATCCCACTATTTTGTAGGATATTGAATCTTATTGTGATGAATATGAAAGTGGATTTGGAAGAGTGTCAACTTTATTTAGTGATGATTTCACTATCTTGGAAGAGGTTTCAATCGATTATGATGAGAACAAAGTTGCTACTTATGATGATTATTGTGATGAAACTTATGCTATAAAAATTAGTGATGATTATATTTATAAAACTTGTCATGATTATGATTACCCCTTTTCTGAACATTACTCTTTTAATGTTGAAACAATTTATAGTGTTCAAGTCTCTTATGACACTCCCACCATTCCGAACGAGAAGAATTTTGCTTATGTGGAGAGTAGTAAATTTTCTATGCTTGTAGATCATGAAAAGAATGCTTTAGGTTCTGGTTACATTGTTGAATTCATTCATGATTCTACTGAAAACTATTATGAGTGAGTAACATATGCTTGTAGGAATGGCAATAATATCAAGTTTCCTCTCTATATGCTTAAAATTTTGAAGCTACGCTTGTTTTACCTTCCTATGCTAGTTGATTATTGTTCCCATAAGTTGTTTGCTCACAAAATCCCTATGCATAGTAAGTGTGTTAGACTTAAATGTGCTAGTCATATTCTTCATGATGCTCTTTTTATGTTTCAATTCTTATCTTTTATGTGAGCATCATTGAAATCATCATGCCTAGCTAGAAAGGCATTAAAGAAAAATGCTTGTTGGGAGACAACCCAATATTTACCATTACTGTTTTTGTGTGTCCACATGATTTTTCTACTGTAGAAATCATGTTTTATAGCTTTTGTTTCAATAAAGTGCCAAGTAGAGCCTTTGGGAAGACTTGGATGAGGTCTATGTGATCTTGCTGTGAAAAACAGAAACTTTAGCGCTCACAAGAATAGCTGCCATTTTTTACTGGAGAGTGATTTTAGGTTGATTCTTTTTGAAGATGATTAATAGACAAATTCCTCAGGTCCACCAATTTATTTCATAATTTTTGGGGTTCCAGAAGTATACGTTTGATACAGATTACTACAGACTATTCTGTTTTTGAGAGATTCTGTTTTCATTGTGTTGTTTGCTTATTTTGATGAATCTATGGCTAGTATGAACCATAGAGAAGTTGGAATACAGTAGGTTTAACACAAATATAAATAAAGAATGAGTTAATTACAGTACCTTAAAGTGGTGATTTATTTTCTTACACTAACGGAGCTTACGAGTTTTGTTTTGAGTTTTGTGTGGTTGAAGTTTTCGAGTTTTTTGGGTAAAAGATTCGATGGACTATGGAATAAGGAGTGTCAAGAGCCTAAGTTGGGATGCCCAAGGCACCCCAAGGTAATATTCAAGGACAAACAAGAGCCTAAGCTTGGGGATGCCCCGGAAGGCATCCCCTCTTTCATCTTCGTTCATCTGTAATTTTACTTGGAGCTATATTTTTATTCACCACATGATATGTGTTTTGCTTGGAGCGTCATTTTATTTTGTTAGTATTTGCTTGATGTTATTTAGAATAATGTTTTGCATCTATATTTTCAATAAAAATGTCAAGGATAGCCTTTACCATGCTTATTTTGCTAGTATACATGTTGCTGTTTGAAAACAGAAAGTTTACCGCTGTTGCAAAAATTCCCTAGAAAAGTCAGAGAGTGATATAATGTTGAATCTTTTTCCATATTGAGCTCTAATAAATCTTTTACAGCATAGTATTTCTCTTATAATTTTTGCAGTTAGGGAAGTATGATGAATCTTGCATTCTTTACAGACTGTACTGTTTTGGCAGATTGCTGTTATGTTTGCGTTGTTTGCGTATGTTTGCTTGTTTAACGATTCTATTTGAGGATAGGAGTATTACATATGCAGAGACATTTAGTATGCAATGTTCAATAATAATTTTAGTTATTTGTTACAGTAGAAAATGATAAGGTTTTGCATTGGTTTATACTAACCTATCTCACGAGTTCTTGTTGAGTTTGGTGTGGATGAAGCTTTTGATAAAAAGAGAAACTATGATATGAGAGGAATTAAGGAGACACAAAATTTCAAGCTTGGGGATGCCCAAGGAACCCCAAGATAATATTTCAAGAAGTCTCAAGCATCTAAGCTTGGGGATTCCCCGGTAAGCATCCCACCTTTCTTCTTCAATAACTATCGGTTAGTATGGGTTGAGCCTAAGTTTTTGCTTCTTCACATGAGTTGTGCTATCCTTGCAATGTCATTTTGTTTTGCTTTGCTTGTTGTTTGAATACAATACCAAGATCTGAAATTCTTAAATGAGAGAGTCTTCACATAGTTACATAAGTACTTAACTACTCATTGGTCTTCACTTATATCTTTTTGGAGTAGTTTGTCATTTACTCGTGTGCTTCACTTATATCCTATGAGTAAATGGTTGAATAAGTTGAATGTCATAAATCTGAAATTATTTATGTTTCATTTGCTTATCCCATGGGGAGTAATGACTTCACATCTAATAAGTAGAGGTTGTAAATTTATTGAAGGTTAGCAAGCATTGTATTGGTCATTTGAACAATTCATGAAAGAATATTGAAGGAAGAGAGATTTCACATATAAATATACTATCCTAGACATCTTTTATAATTGTGAGCACTCATTAAGTATGACATGCTAAAGAGTTGATGTTGGACAAGGAAGACAACTTAATGGGTTATGTTTTCTCACATCTCAGTTAAAGTATATTGTCATGGATCATTCAAACATGTTGAGCTTGCCTTTCCCCCTCATGCTAGCCAAAATTCCTTGCACCAAGTAGAGATACCACTTGTGCTTCCAAATATCCTTAAACCCAGTTTTGCCATGAGAGTCCACCATATCTACCTATGGATTGAGTAAGATCCTTCAATTAAGTTGTCATCGGTGCAAGCAATAAAAATTGCTCTCTAAATATGCATGACTTATTAGTGCGGAGAAAATAAGCTTTGTACGATCTTGCTATGGAAGCAATAAAAGCGCCGGACTGCATAATAAAGGTCCATATACAAGGGGCAATATAAAGTGACGTTCTTTCGCATTAAGATTTCGTGTATCCAACCCTAAAGGCGCATGACAACCTCTGCTTCCCTCTACGAAGGGCCTATCTTTTACTTTATGTCTTTTACTTTATGCAAGAGTCAAGGTGATCTTCACCATTCCCTTTTTCATTTTATCCTTTGGCAAGCACTTTGTGTTGGGGTGATCCTGATATATATATCCAATTGGATGTACGTTAGCATGAACTATTATTGTTGACATCACCCAAAGGTGAATACGTTTGGAGGCAACATTATAAGCCCCTATCTTTCTCTGTGTCTGATTAAAACTTCATAACCACAAGTATTGCGTGAGTGTTAGCAATTGTAGAAGACTATATGATAGTTGAGTATGTGAAGTTTGCTAAATCAAAGCTCTGACATAGACCCTTCCTGAAAATAGGATGAATTGCAATTGTTTGATGACTAAGAATGAAGTTTGCTAGTTTTCAAGAAAGTTTATGGTCTATGCTTTAACATGTGAATAGCTTGTTACTTGATCATGAAAAGTTTTATGAGATGAACTATTGTTATGACATATAATGATGCTAGTGAAGGTTATTGAAATTATCATTGATCAAACTTGTGCACCTCTAGCATTCACACTTCATAAATTCTTTCTTTATCATTTACCTACTCGAGGACGAGTAGGAATTAAGCTTGGGGATGCTGATACGTCTCCAATGTATCTATAATTTATGAAGCATTCATGCTATTTTATTATTTGTTTTGAATGATTATGGCTTTATTATACACTTTTATATTACTTTTGGGACTAACCTATTGACCGGAGGCCCATCCCATATTGTTGTTTTATTGCATGTTTCAGTATTTCGAAGAAAAGGAATATCAAACGGAGTCCAAACGGAATGAAACCTTCGGCAGCGTGATTTTTTGGAAGAATATGATCCTGGAGACTTGGAGTTCATGTCAGAAGATCCTCGAGGAAGCCAGGAGATAGGAGGGCGCGCCCACCCCTCCTGGGCGCGCCCCCCTGTCTCATGGGCCCCTCAAGCACCTCCCGACCGACTTCTTTCACCTATATAGTCCCACGTACCCTAAAAACATCCACGGAGAAGATAGATCAGGAGTTCCGCAGCCACAAGCCTCTGTAGCCACCAAAAACCTCTCGGGAGCCTGTTCCGGCACCCTGCCAGAGGGGGAATCCATCACCGGTGGCCATCTTCATCATCTCGGTGCTATGCATGACGAGGAGGGAGTATTTCACCCTCGAGGCTGAGGGTATGTACCAGTAGCTATGTGTTTGATCTCTCTCTCTCATGTTCTCTCTCATGTTCCATATATGGCACGATCTTGATGTATCATGAGCTTTGCTATTATAGTTGGATCTTATGATGTTTCTCCCCCTCTACTCTCTTGTAATGGATTAAGTTTTCCCCTTTAAAGTTATCTTATCGAATTGAGTCTTTTATGATTTGAGACCACTTGATGCATGTCTTGCCATGCTTATCTATGGTGACAATGGGATATCATGTGCCACTTGATGTATGTTTTGGTGATCAATGCTACGTCTTGAGCTTGCGTTGGTTTTCCTCGAAGAGGAGAGGGTGATGCAGCAATAGTAGCGTAAGTATTTCCCTCAGTTTTTGAGAACCAAGGTATCAATCCAGTAGGAGGCTCCTCAACAAGTCCCACGAACCTACACAAACAAATAAAGAACTCGCAACCAACGCGCCAAAGGGGTTGTCAATCCCTTCACGGACACTTGCGAAAGTGAGATCTGATAGAGATAGTATGATAAGATAAATATATTTTTGGTATTTTATAATATAGATGCAAAAAATAAAGATGCAAATAAAAGTAGATTGGAAGCAAATATGATAAGAGATAGACCCGGGGGCTATAGGTTTCACTAGAGGCTTCTCTCAAGAGCATAAGTATTATGGTGGGTGAACAAATTACTGTCGAGCAATTGATAGAAAAGCAAATAATTATGACGTTATCTAGGCATGATCATGTATATAGGCATCACATCCATAACAAGTAGACCGACTCCTGCCTGCATCTACTACTATTACTTCACATATCGACCGCTATCCAGTATGCATCTAGAGTATTAAGTTCATAAGAACAGAGTAACGCATTAAGCAAGATGACATGATGTAGAGGGATAAACTTAAGCAATATGATATAAACCCCATCTTATTATCCTCGATGGCAACAATACAATACATGCCTTGCAACCCTTTCTGTCACTAGGTAAGGACACTGCAAGATTGAACCCAAAGCTAAGCACTTCTCCCATGGCAAGAAAGACCAATCTAGTAGGCCAAACCAAACTGATAATTCGAAGAGACTTGCAAAGATAACTCAATCATACATAAAAAAATTCAGAGAAGATTCAAATATTATTCATAGATAAACTTGATCATAAACCCACAATTCATCGGATCTCGACAAACACACCGCAAAAAGAGACTACATCGAATAGATCTCCACAAGAGAGGGGGAGAACATTATATTGAGTCCAAAAAGAGAGAAGAAGCCATCTAGCTAATAAGTATGGACCCATAGGTCTGTGGTAAACTACTCACAACAAATCAGAGAGGCAAGGATGTTGATGTAGAAGCCCTCCGTGGTCGATTCCCCCTCCAGCAGAGTGTCGGCGAAGACTCCAAGATGAGATCTCGCGGATACAGAAGGTTACGGTGGTGGAAATTGTGTTTCGTCCTGCCCCTGGATGTTCTCAGGATACGTAGGTATATATAGGAGGAATAAGTACGTCGGTGGCCGCCCGAGGGGCCTACGAGACAGGGGGCACGCCCTACAGGGGGGCGCCCTCCTATCTTGTGGGAGCCTTGGCTGCTTCTTGACTTGCACTACAAGTCCTCTGGATCACGTTCGTTCCAAAAATCACGCTCCCGAAGGTTTCATTCCGTTTGGACTCCGTTTGATATTCCTTTTCTTCAAAATACTGAAATAGGAAAAAAAACAATACGGGCTCGGCCTCCGGTTAGTAGGTTAGTCCCAAAAATGATATAAATGTGTAAAATAAAGCCCATAAACGTCCAAATGGGGTAATATAATAGCATGCAACAATCAAAAATTATAGATACGTTGGAGACGTATCAAGCATCCCCAAGCTTAATTCCTGCTCGTCCTCGAGTTGGTAAATGATAAAAAAGAGAATTTTTGATGTGGAATGCTACCTAGCATAATTCTCAATGTAATTTTCTTTAATGTGGCATGAATGTTCAGATCCAAATGATTCAAAATAGAAGTTCATATTGATAAAAGAAATAGTAACACTTCAAGCATACTAATCAAAGTAATCATGTTTTCTCAAAATAACATGGCAAAAGAAAGTTCATCCCTACAAAATCATATAGTTATGCTATGCTTCATTTTCGTCACACAAAGATGTTCCCAACTTCTATACCCCCGATGACAAGCCAAGCAATTGTTTCATACTTAAATAATCTCAAACTTTTTCAACCTTCACACAATACATGAGCGTGAGCCATGGATATAGCACTATGGGTGGAATAGAATATGATGATGGGGATTGTGTGGAGAAGACAAAAAAAGTCTCACATTGACGAGGATAATCAACGGGCTATGGAGATGCCCATCAATTGATGTCAACATGAGGAGTAGGGATTGCCATGCAACGGATGCACTAGAGCTATAAATAAATGCTCAACAAAAGAAAACTAGTGGGTGTGCATCCAACTTGCTTGCTCACGAAGACCTAGGGCATTTTAGGAAGCCCATCATAGGAATATACAAGCCAAGTTCTATAATGAAAAATTCCCACTAGTATGAAAAAGACAACTTATGAGACTCACTATATGAAAAACATGGTGTCGGGGAAACTGATCCACGAACACCTATGGGACCGGCGGACCGAGCCCCTTTCGGTTCGGCGGGGGGCGGAGGTCGCACGAAGAGCAGATCGAGGCGAAGCACACGAGCAGTTTACCCAGCTTCGGAGCTCTCCAGAGAGATAATACTCCTACTGCTGCTTGTCTGATTGTATTGTGTTCTTGCTCTAGAGAGCTAAGTGTTTTCTGGCTTCGAAATGATCCGAACCTTCCCGACCCCCCTCTACGTTGCGCATGGGCCTTCTTTTATATGCTCAAAGGGGTCACCGACAGGTGGCAATGCAGAGAAGGGTAAAAATGTAAAAAGAGAGGTGGTTGGTACAGCTACTTGTACAGTGTACTCTACCTAACCCTGACGGCAGGGGACAAGGGCATTAAATGCCCGTCTGTGTCGCCCAAACAGTGTAAAAAAGGACCGTCAGGGGCGCCACTGCCTGCCACGATGGCGATCTTGTCAGCATCGCATGCCACCGCTTACCGCTGGCTGCATAGCCTTCCGCCACGCGTGCCTGGAAAGGCCCCTAGGGCGACAGGTTGGTGGATGCGCTGGAGCGTGGGCACAGAGTGGCCGCTTGCCGCGGCAAGCGTCTTGCCGCGGTCGTGGTCTTGTCGCGCCCGGAAGCTTGTCGCTCGTCGGGCCTTGCCGGGACGCGTGGTGCGTCGCGGCAAGTTCCTTGAGATGCCTCGGTTGGCCTTCCCGGCAAGCTCCTCTTGCCGGGGCCTTGTCTTCTTTACTTGAGTACTTTGTTCTTAAGTGGTTCCAAAGGAGCCACGGAGTATCTTGGCGGTCACCCGGCAAGCCCTTGCCGCGGGGCGCTGCAACTGCCCGTGCACAAGTTCGGGGTACTAGGGTACCCCTACTCTAGTACACCGACAGGAGCCCCCGGGCCTGGGCCATACACGGTGCCGAGCGCTGTTGGGCCAGGCCCAAAACAGGGCACGGGCACGCGCGGCCCGGGTAACGCCGAATCCTACTCCGTATCCACCGCGCCCTCCCCCAACGGCACGCGTTGAATGCGGCATCGTGGGAGAGATCGTGGGAGGTTTCTTTATTCAGAAGGGCGAAACGTCCGCCCCCTCCCTCTTTATAAGCAGGGGAAACAGGGGCAGTTCGCCCATCTCGCCGTTTGTTGCTTCAACCAAAAAATCTCCGCCGCAGATAGCAACGCTCCGCCCCCCGTCGCCACCAGCATCACCAACGCCGTCGACCTCCCCTGCCACTTCCGCCATGGCTACGAAAGCCGACAAGGGGAAGGGCGTGAAGTCGGCCGAAGCGCAGCGGCTCGCGGTGCTGCGGAAGGAGCGGGCCCTCTTCCCCCCTTAGCTCGGCGCCAAGGAGCTGAGGGAGTACTACTACCTCTTCTGGTCGACGGAGACGCGGGTGCACCCGCGCACGAGGGTACTCCCGGCCACCGCTTCGGAGCTGGCTCCAAACGGGTATCCCTTCTTCGCGCTATTCTTCTATTGCGGGCTCTGCCCGCCCTTCTCGGAGTTCTTCTGCGACATTATGAACACATACGGGCTCCGCCTCCTAGATTTCACCCCCAATGTCGTTCTGACCATGGCAGTTTTCGCACATCTGTGCGAAAACTTTGTCGGAGTCCACCCAAACGTAGCCCTCTTCCGCCACTTCTTCATGCCCCGAGTCGAGAGAGGAGAGCCCCTTGCCGGAGGAATCGCCTGGATCTCGAGAGTCGGCAAGAAAGAAGCCTATCTGGAGGGAGAGCTCCGCAGCAAATGGGAGGAGTGGAGAGCGGAGTGGTGCTGGATCGTCGAGGAGAACCCGCAGCCGTTCACTGCCTTGCTCCAAGCCCCAATAGTACGCGGCAACGATTGGAGCAACGTGGCCCCGGAAGACGACAGGCTGAAGATCGCAATCACCCGAATCCTTCATCTCAGGCTTGCCGGGCTCACTGTAGGCGCTGTCGGCGCAGATTTCCTTCGTCGCTGCATCTCCCCCCTACAGGAGAGAGGGAGACCCGCCTGGGAGTTCAAGAACTCGGCGGACATCATGAGGCTGCGCCCGGGCCTCAACTTCAATTTCACCGTCCTGGAGCTGGATGCGATGCTCCTGGAGCTGTTCAAACGCGATCCTCAGCATCCATTCCTGTTGCCGAGGAGCGTTGTTCCGCTGTGCAACAACTCTTCACTCGACCGGATCCGCACGATGATGCTATTGTGCGATTCGCACGGAATCGCCCCAACTTGGCAGGAGCCTGCGGATGACGTCGTGCGAGCGTTCTACGACAGCCTGGAGGAAGTGCCGATCCGCGCCAACGAGCAGAAGAGCCTCACCGGTGACACTACCGACGCGGAGCTGCAGCGCATCGCCACTAGGATGGAAGAGGCTGCGGCAGCAGCTGCCGCGGGCGAGTTCGGGTTTACTGAGGAGGCAGAGGCAGCAGAGGCGGCAAGCCTTGCCGAGCGCGAGGAGTTTGCCGGCGAGGAGGATCTTGCCGGCCCCGAAGCTGAGCCGAGCGAGCCTGGCGAGGAAGAGCCCGAACCTTCAAACAGCTTGCCACAAGCGGAGCCCCCGGCTGCACCAAGAAGGCGCCTCCGCAGGGCTGGGGACGTAGCGGGGCGGCGGATGGGTCAACAGCCGCCGAGCCGCACGACACGCTCTACCGCGGCAAGCACCGTTGCCGCGGGAGCGCCTCACGCCGCTGCGACAACTGGAGCGGGACCTTCCCGGTCCACCGCTACTGCTCCTGCCAAGCGGGCAAGGGAGCCTACTCCTCCGCCTCGTCGCACCGGAGGCGAGCCGGACTTCGATCTCTCCGCGCTCAGCTCCGATGACGAAGAAGAAGAGTAAGCTTTCTTGTTGTCCTCGTAGTTCTTCAATCTTGTCGCTTTCATTCTATATCTGACTTGCTTCGATCTGAATCCATTCCTTTTCAAGACGCTGGCCCAGAGAGCGGCGAAGAGGGCCAAGGCCTCGGTGATTGTCATCGAAGACGATCCCACCGTGTCAGCAGGGGGCGTGTCTGAGCCCACCTTGACGGACCTGGCAACTACTCCCCAAAGCAGCCCCCAGCACAGCCCCCAGCGTAAGTTTACAATTTACTTCCCGCCGTCAGGTGTGCATGGGTGCTCTTTTCTCTTACTGATATCTTGACTGTTGGATTTGTGTAGGAGCAGAGCAGCCTCACTAGGATGGCCCGGAAGCCGCCCCCGAAGCGCCATCTGCTTCGACTATGCCGCCAAGGGAGGAGTCCCCGGCAAGGGAGCGCTCTCCGGCAAGGGAGAACTCTCCGGCAAGGGCCAATTCTCCAGCAAGGGACGACACCAGTGATCCTCCGGCGGCTGAGACCGCGACTGCAGATCCCAGCACAAGTAATCCACTTGCCTAAAAACTTGCCCTTGGGTTTTTGTTCTTCTGACTTTCTTTTTGCATATTTGCTTGACTTCTCTCCCTTCTTCGTACTTCAGATCCATCCGCCACAGAGCCAATGGAAACCGAAGCCGCTGAAGGAGAGGCCGGCGCTGATGAGCTCGCCGGCGAAGAGGCCTCCAAGGCTGTCGCCGCAGAAGCCGGCGAGGGATCCGGCGATCGTACTGATGGCCCCAAGGCCGCAGGAGCGCCAGGCGCTGCACCGACCGCCGATCCCTCCGCCGCTGCCGCAGAGCCAGGCTCCGAGGAGCCCCAGCCCGGCGCCTGCTTGAAGGCCGGCGATGGCGTCTTCATCAAGCTCCCCTGGGCTTCGAGCTCCAGGGCGCCGGTCGAGGGAGAAACCTTCAACGGAGAGGTGCTCGCTTCCGCCGGATTGGTGCTGGTTGACGCGCCAAGCAGCAGCGACGAGCCTGAAGAGGAGCGGCTGCTGCGGAAGCTGACGTCGCTCTACCGCGCCCGACAAGCCAAGCTGGCCTCCCGAGAAGCACTTGTCGCGAAGGCGGGAGTTGACATTGAGAAGCGCACGGAGGAGCTCCGGGGTCTCAGGCAGGAGGCCCTCCGGTCCCTGGCGGAGGAGCGGGAGCAACTTCTCGAGGAGCGGAAAGCTTTCCTCCTCGAGAAGGCTGAAGCCGAAGAGAAGCAACGGCTTGTCGCTGAAAGCCTGTTTGCGCAGGAAGGAGAGTTGGCGCAGTGCAAGGTGAACCTTGACAGCCACGAGGAGGAGCTCGCCGCGCGGGAGCTAGCGATTGGCGGGGCTCTCAAGGAGTCAAAGAACGCTGCCGCAGCTGCTGAGGCCGCCAAGAAGGAGCTGGAGGCGAACGTGGCGCAGCTGGAGGCCAATCTCCGGACGAGCAGCGAGGAGCTCGCCGCGCTCAAGCGCGAGCGCGAGAAGGATGCTGCCGCCCACGGTGAGCTGCAAGGTCTTCTCGCTGAGAGGAGCAAGGAGCTCAGCGCCGCCAAGGACTCCAACGCGGATCTCGAGCTGAAGCTGGCCACGCTGACGCAGACGCTGGACGCCGCCAAGGAGCGAGAGGTGACCCTGTCGGAGAAGATCAAGGCCGACGAGGTGCTACTGGCGAGCATTGCCGTCACCCAGAACTCGTTCAGGGAGACGGTGGAGCACTGGACCGAGGGTCTGGTGAATATCGCCGCAGTCATCGATGGGGAGCTGGCGCAGCTGGGGATGGAGGACTTCGGGTACTCTTCCGACGAGCATCTCCAACCCAGCGCCAAGCTCAGTTTGTTCTTCAAGGGCATGGCGACGGCCCTCCAGCGGCTTCGGGAGAAGATCCCAAAGCAGCTGGCCGACGAGTCGCGCAAGATTTGCGCGAGAGTTCTTCAGAAGGTGCTGGTGAAGGTGGCCTTCCGCAATCCAGGCCTCAACCTCACCAACGTCCTCAGGTCCCTGCCGCCCGACGCTGATCTGGAAGCGCTCAAGGCCCTTGTCGCACCCATTGTGGACAAGGTGAGCGGGATCAAGAGGGTTGAGGGCGATCGTGTAGACTAGGTTGCCCGTTCTATCTTTTTCCTTGTCGCTGTTGGTCATGTCATGGAAACAATGTGTTAGAGCTGCGACAAGTTATCTTGTAATATAACTTTATTTTGGATAATGATCGCTATGTTATTTCCTTTACTAGATCCCTTGCTTTGTATGTTTTACCCTACGCTTTTAGGGGACTTGTCGGCGCAGGCACCCGAGCCGCGAGCGCTGAGTGCAGGACATCAGCAGCCTGCTGGAGGTGCCGCTCCGACAAGAAACCTTGTCGCGACTAGTTGCAGCACACTTAAGTTGTTGAGCGGACTCGAAACAAAGTAAGGGCGCATCTAGCTACGAGTTGGTTCCTCCGCGCACAGGTTTTCCATACAAAGCACAGTCGTTCAAGGAAGATAACTTAAAAATTAAAAACTAATTGCTCAGACTTTGGCAACTTAGCTTTTTTGTCGTTTGCTTCCCGGCAAGGCGAACCTTCCTTAAACGACGCCTGGTCCACACCATTATCTTCTCCTTCCCCCCCGGCAAACTTGTGTGCGAGGGAACCTTTCTTTTCCGTTGTTCAGAAAAAGAAAGAAGAGAAAATAAAGACATGGAGCCTTTCGGCTCGTTATTGCTTACCGGGGATGGGTGCTGCACAAAGTGTCAGATAAAGCATGCAAATGTAAAGTAAAAAGCATGAAATTGACAAGATGTGCGGAGCACATGAGCTTTACTTATGCACAGGATCTGCGCCCGGCTTTGTACAAAGGATTACATGCAACATCGGCAAGACTTGTACAAAAGGCGGTTACCGGAAACACATCTAAACAGAAAGTAGAAGCAAAATTTATTACTAAACAGGAACAAAATAAAAAAACAAAGAAAATTGGGTTGCCTCCCAACTAGCGCTATCATTTAACGCCCCTAGCTAGGCATAAAAGCGAAGATAGATCTAAGGAGTGACATCTTTGATTTTCAGTTTCTTAGCGGAGTCACGCTCAAATCCGGGAGGTTCTTCATGTTTCCCTTCATACTCGGAAATTTTTAGATCTAAAGAATCCAACCGCTTATTGCAAAGGGTAATCAACATATTCATGCGGTGAAGATTTCCGCTAACACTCTTAAGAGGCTCAAGAGATTTTTGTAAAAAAATTGTTACTTCGCAAATCTTTCCAAGCACTTGGGTTTCTTCTTGGGTAGGATGTGGTCCTCTCTTTTGAGGTAGTGTTCCCACTATTCCCTCTATAATTTCATGAGCAATAATAGGATCGATTTCAATAAAGCTTCCCTTGGAAATGGAGTCCAACAGTTGTCTATGCATCATGTTTAGCCCAACATAAAAATGCGAAGAAGAATTCTAAAGTTCACCTCTAGGGTGCACTTGCGATAAGATTCCATCATCCTATACCAAGCATCTTTCAAATTTTCTCCTTGCCTTTGCTTGAAGTGAAGAACTTCAAACCCGGGAGACATAGGAGTGGATAAGGAACTAGCCATAGCGACAAGGCAAACGAGCAAACACACGGGAAACGAAAAAAGGCAAGCAGAAAAGAGAGGAGGAGATTGGGAAAGAGAGGGCGAATAAAATGGCAAGGGTGAAGTGGGGGAGAGGAAAACGAGAGGAAAATGGCAAATAATGTAAATGCGAGGGAGATGAGTTTGTGATGGGTACTTGGTATGTGTTGACTTGAGCGAAGACCTCCCCGGCAACGGCGCCAGAAATCCTTCTTGCTACGTCTTGAGCTTGCGTTGGTTTTCCTCGAAGAGGAGAGGGTGATGCAGCAATAGTAGCATAAGTATTTCCCTCAGTTTTTGAGAACCAAGGTATCAATCCAGTAGGAGGCTCCTCAACAAGTCCCACGAACCTACACAATCAAATAAAGAACTCGCAACCAATGTGACAAAGGGGTTGTCAATCCCTTCACGGCCACTTGCGAAAGTAAGATCTGATAGAGATAGTATGATAAGATAAATATATTTTTGGTATTTTATAATATAGATGCAGAAAATAAAGATGCAAATAAAAGTAGATTGGAAGCAAATATGATAAGAGATAGACCCGAGGGCCATAGGTTTCACTAGAGGCTTCTCTCAAGAGCATAAGTATTACGGTGGGTGAACAAATTACTGTCGAGCAATTGATAGAAAAGCAAATAATTATGATGTTATCTAGGCATGATCATGTATATAGGCATCACATCCATAACAAGTAGACCGACTCCTACCTGCATCTACTACTATTACTCCACACATCGACCGCTATCCAGCATGCATCTAGAGTATTAAGTTCATAAGAACAGAGTAACGCATTAAGCAAGATGTCATGATGTAGAGGGATAAACTCAAGAAATATGATATAAACCCCATCTTGTTATCCTCGATGACAACAATACAATACGTGCCTTGCAACCCTTTCCATCACTGGGTAAGGACACCACAAGATTGAACCCAAAGCTAAGCACTTCTCCCATGGCAAGAAAGGCCAATCTAGTAGGCCAAACCAAACTGATAATTCGAAGAGACTTGCAAAGATAACTCAATCATACATAAAAGAATTCAGAGAAGATTCAAATATTATTCATAGATAAACTTGATCATAAACCCACAATTCATCGGATCTCGACAAACACACCGCAAAAAGAGATTACATCGAATAGATCTCCACAAGAGAGGGGGAGAACATTGTATTGAGATCCAAAAAGAGAGAAGAAGCCATCTAGCTAATAACTATGGACCCGTAGGTCTGTGGTAAACTACTCACAACTCATTGGAGAGGCAAGGATGTTGATGTAGAAGCCCTCCGTGGTCGATTCCCCCTCCGGTAGAGTGTCGGCGAAGGCTCCAAGATGAGATCTCGCGGATACAGAAGGTTACGGTGGTGGAAATTGTGTTTCGTCCTGCGCCTGGATGTTTTCGGGGTACGTAGGAGGAAGAAGTACGTCGATGGCCGCCCGAGGGGCCCACGAGACAGGGGGCGTGCCCTACAGGGGGGCGCGCCCTACAGGGGGGCGCCCTCCTATCTCATGGGAGCCTCGGCTGCTTCTTGACTTGCACTCCAAGTCCTCTGGATCATGTTCGTTCCAAAAATCACGCTCCCAAAGGTTTCATTCCGTTTGGACTCCGTTTGATATTCCTTTTCTTCGAAATATTGAAATAGGCAAAAAAACAGCAATACGGGCTGGGCCTCCGGTTAGTAGGTTAGTCCCAAAAATGATATAAATGTGTAAAATAAAGCACATAAACATCCAAAAGGGGTAATATAATAGCATGGAACAATCAAAAATTATAGATACGTTGGAGACGTATCAATCAACTTGCGGGTTCCGCCCATGAACCTATGCATATGGGTTGACACGCGTTTTCGTCTTGACTCTCCGGTATAAACTTTGGGGCACTCTTTGAAGTACATTCTGTCGGTTGGATACATGAATCTGAGATTGTGTGATGCATATCGTATAATCATGCCCACGGATACTTGAGGTGACAATTGAGTATCTAGGTGACATTAGGGTTTTGGTTGATTTGTGTCTTAAGGTGTTATTCTAGTACGAACTCTTGAATAGATTGATCCGAAAGGATAACTTTGAGGTGGTTTCGTACCCTACCATAATCTCTTCATTTGTTCTTCGCTATTAGTGGCTTTGGAGTGACTCTTTGTTGCATGCTCAGGGATTGTTATATGATCTATCTATGTTATTGTTGTTGAGAGAACTTGCATTAGTGAAAGTATGAACCCTATGCCTTGTTTCCTACCATTGCAATACCGTTTACGCTCACTTTTATCATTTGTTACCTTGCTGTTTTTATAATTTCAGATTACAAATACCTTTATCTACCATCCATATTGCACTTGTATCACCATCTCTTTGCCGAACTAGTGCACCTATACAATTTACCATTGTATTGGGTGTGTTGGGGACACAAGAGACTCTTTGTTATTTGGTTGCAAGGTTGTTTGAGAGAGACCATCTTCATCCTATGCCTCCCATGGATTGATAAACCTTAGGTCATCCACTTGAGGGAAATTTGCTACTGTACTACAAACATGTGCACTTGCAGGCCCAACAACGTCTACAAGAAGAAGGTTGTGCAGTAGACATCACAAAACAGTTGAGGCATACGTAGATGATGTGGTCATCAAGACCAGACACGTCTAATCTTTAATAGACGACCTGAGGCTCACGTTCGACAACCTCCGAACATATGACATCAAGCTCAATCCTGAAAAATGTGTTTTCGGCGTTCCCGCTGGAAAGCTCCTTGGCTTCATTGTTTCCAACAGAGGAATTGAAGCAAACACAGCTAAAATCTGAGCTTTGTCACAGTTGGCTACCCCAACATACCTCAAACAAATCCAAAAATTAACTGGATGCATGGCTGCCTTAAGCCGCTTTATCTCCCGATTGGGAGAAAAGGCACTACCTCTTTATCGCCTTCTTCGACCCACAGAACACTTCGAGTGGACGGATGCGACTACGGCCGGATTGGAAGAAATAAAGGCCCTTCTAGCCAGCAACCCAATCCTGGCCGCACCAAACATTGGTGAGCCCATGCTGTTATATATAGCCGCAACACACCAAGTTGTAAGCGCAGTGCTCGTCGTCGAATGAGAGGAGGACGGACATAAGTTCCTGCTTCAAAAGCCAGTATACTACGTATCTACTGTCCTCACACCGTGCAAATCACGGTACCCACATTATCAAAAGATAGCATACGTGGTCTTCATGGCATCCCGGAAACTATGACACTACTTTAAAGAGTGTTCAATCACTGTGGCCTCCGAAGTACCACTAAACGATATAATAAATAACCGCGATGCCACGGGCAGGATTGCTAAGTGGGCCATCAAGATCCTCCCGTTCGACATTACATATAAACCACGGCGAGCCATTAAATCGCAAGTACTGGCTGACTTCGTCGCCGAATGGACAGAAGCTGAACTCCCTAAAGAGTACGGCTCATATTCCAATTGGATCATGCACTTTGATGACTCTAAAATGCTGGCTGGTCTGGGAGCATGTGTTGTCCTGACATCTCCCATCGGAGATACAATCCAATACGGATGGCTGTCTCCATGGGAATTCAACGCCTAGAAGTGTGTGTGGATTCAAACATCGCAATATCTCAAATAAATGGAGACTTTGACGCCAAGGATCCGAAAATGGTGGCTTATCGCAATGTCGTCCTCCAAATGTTAGCACGATTTGAGGGGCTTGAATTTCATCATGTGGTCCGAGAAAACAATCAAGCGGCGGATGTCCTTGCCCGCATCAGCGCTAAGCGTGACCCCGTCCCACCTAACATCTTCTTGGAAAGGTTGTTCAAGCCATCCGTGGTGTGGCAAGGGGAAACATGCAATACTAGTCCGGATCCGATCACAACCCCAGATTCCGAACACACTGACATAATCGGAGGCTCTCCCACCGAAATAACACCTTCGGCCCATCTAATCATGGCTGTCATCGCCCCATGGAGCAAACCCTTCTTGGCCTACCTAAATAGGCAAGAACTCCTCGAGGATCAAAACAAGGCACGCTGCATTGTGCGGCGCTCCAAAGCCTACAAGGTCCATGAGGGAGAGCTTTATAAGAAAAGCGCCACCGGAGTGCTTCAAAGATGTATCTCCAAAGAGGAAGGGCGGTAGCTCTTGGCTGAAATTCATGCTGGACTCGGCGGCCACCACACCGCAGCTCGGGCCCTTGTAAGCAAGGCCTTCCGTACAGGTTTCTACTGGCCGACAGCCCGAGCAGACGCACAGGACCTCGTCCAACATTGCATCGGTTGCCAGCTCTTCGCCAACCAAAGCCATATGCCGCCCACCGCTCTCCAAACAATCCCCATAACTTGGCCTTTTGCGGTCTGGGGGCTTGATATGGTCGGACCCCTTAAAGGAGGAAGCCATAAGAAAAAATACATGTTGGTCATGGTGGATAAATTCACCAAATGGATAGAGGCCAAACCAGTCAAAACGGCCGAATCTGGACCAGTGATAGACTTCATAGCGGGGGTCATGCACCGCTATGGTGTCCCCCACAGCATCATCACCGATAATGGATCCAATTTCACAGCCAACGAGGTGAAAACTTGGTGTGGCAACATGGGCATTAAGCTCGATTATGCCTCCGTATATCACCCTCAAACAAATGGGCAAGTAGAACGAGCAAACGGTCTTATTATGAGCGGCATCAAACCCAGACTAATGCGGTCTCTGAAGGAATCATACACGCACTGGGTCGAGGAGCTTGACTCCGTACTATGGGGGCTACGGACCACGCCAAATCGCACTACCGGATACACACCCTTCTTCATGGTGTACAGCGCAGAGGCGGTATTGCCCTGCGATATTATTCATGACTCACCTCGAGTGTGCATGTATGAAGAGAGAGAAGCCGAGCTTGATTGGAAGGACAGTTTAGATGCCCTGGAGGAGGAGCGCGACATCGCAAAAGCCCGTTCCGCGTTCTATCAGCAACAGGCTCGCAGGTATCAAAGCAGAGAAATACGGGCCAAAACTTATAACGTTGGTGAACTCATTTTACGCCTACCGGAGAAGAAAAAGGACAAGCCCAAGCCCAAGTGGGAGGGTCCCTTCATCATTGATAAAGTTCTCACCAGAGGAGCGTACCGCCTGCATGATGCATCAGATAATCGACTCGAGCCGAACCCATGGAACGTGGCTAGACTCCGAAGATTCTACGCCTAGCGCCGTTTGTCCCCTTCCCTCCGCATTTTTTTTAGTTATATCCTCTCTCTTTCGTTTTATGGCTCTAAGGCTTTAAGTGTGACTCGACTACACACTTGTGACGCGCTAATCATCAAGTATGTGCGCTCATTATACATGGGGGCTTCCTATACAGAAGCTTAATATAATTATCTTCCGGGCATCACGCCCACTGCATATGTGTAACTTTTCCATATGTACCTTTTCTTCACCATTATATGCATCGATATGACTTAAGTTTTGGCCAAGCTGGGTTGCCTGGCTCCTGTGTTTATGCCCTACGTTCCCATTAGTTCTGCTAGGGCATAAGGGGAGCACCTCTGCGATTGTTACTGTCGGGTACACCGGATGTGTACCTCAGACTGGGTGAATCCAGAAGCTATCGTTCTTAAGAGAATATTCGGTCGGTAAACTAAAGATGTTTTTACCTATTACATTACAAACCCCCAGATGTTGCATATACTGCGTTTTTGCTCATAGTTCAGACATGCACACTAATGCATGCGTACCCAGGGAAAGGAACCCTTAACAGAACTATTCTCTCTGGAAGATGTTTCTTACTATCCATGTAATATAACATAGCTAGTTGGGTACTTGTCTGTTCAAGCAATTATGACCCCTACGCCTGGTTTCCATGCGTACCCCGATTTACATAACTGAGCGGGTATTCGGAAACACTCCGGACTGTCAGGTCCGGAGGTTGAAGCGAAAAGGTCCGCCATGACAAATGATTTACAATCCGGCTAGGGACAAATATGTCAATTGAAGTACATAGTCACTTAGACTCACATACTTCTTCTATGCCATCCAACAGGTTGTCTAGCCTACAATCCTATTGGGAATACTTTGCGGCTAATCCTGCCTGGTCATATACCAGACTAATGGGAATCTCATTCCCATTTGACCCTACAAGTCTGGCCCGGGCCATGTGATTCGGATCAAGCTTGGTATACCATGTTTTTACCATGGCCCAAGCTTCCCTCACACCTTGTCGACAGGCAGATATCTTCCATAGTTGGAAACGCCACCGCTCTCCCTTGAGTAGCTGTACAAGCTCCCCCATGCTTCCCGGCCTCTGTTGTAGAAGGCAGTGCCTAGGAGGCGCTTAGGCATGCCTAGGCGCTAGGCAATGGCCAAACGCCTTGCCTAGGGCATAAATGGAGGTCTAGGCAGGGCAGACAAGGAATTGCCTACCCGAGCAATAAATCATGCCACATTTTGCACTGATATGTCAAACGGGTTATATTCCAATGGCATTAGGTGGTAATTAACTTATTTATATGCCCTAAACTAATATCAACACCCATATAATAATCACAAATACACTACAAGTAAAAACTATATTATCGCCTAGGCCACGCCTAGAGTGCTTAGGCACTGCCTAGGAACTAGGCGAAGGCCAATCGCCTCGCTTACACGTACCGCTTTTTCCAACCTTCCCGGCAGGGAGGCGGATGGCCACAAGGCCTTGGCGACACCCTGCATCACCTGCGAACTTGTTGGTGCAGTTGCGAAAGCTCTTGCAGCAGATCGCCTGAGGATCCGGGCATCTCTTCTTCGGGACGACTAGTCAGCATACCTACAGACATAACTCTGTTAGCCCATTTCTTCGCCGAACTATATAAAGGTTCATTTGAGCACATACTAAAAATGCCGCGTTGAAGCCTTCTATTCCCCTTCACGGAGTCAGCTAGCTGGGCCCGAACATCTTTTAATTCTACGCTCAGTCGGGTATTGGCATCCTGGAGATTGTTTTTCTCTCGCCTGGCCCGTGTAAGTACACGCTCGCCAGCATCTAGTTGTCATTGAGCTCTTTGCTCGTCCTCTTGTAGGATACCCGAATTCACCCCGGGATTATCTACGGAATCTATTGTCAGATCCGCAACGTGCCGAACACCAAATGGTACACGTATTTATGTTTTTTTCTCGATAGAGAGAAATATTACCAGATGAGGCCTTCTTGGATTCCTCCATTTCGGCAGCTGCGGCCCTTAGCTGGGCTTGACACTTCTCCAGCTCTTGAGACAAAAGTGTATTCTTCTCTGTAAGAACCTGTTCATACAATGATCCTTAAATCAGTTGTACCAACTGTTTCAAGTCTCAAGGGCTACTGATATACATAATTATCAGATTTTGCTTACGCGTATATCTTTTAAATACTGGTTTGTGGCTCTAGCAAGCCCATCTTGAGCAGCTCGGGTGTACGCGTCTCCCGAGTTGAAGGCATTGAAAGCCTCTTCGGAAAAACTAGGGTCGCGGAGTGCGGCCCGCCGACACTGATGATTGATAGCACTCTCCACCTCGGAATTTGTAGCGGATATTCTATCAGAATCCTCTGTAGGAGGAACGTCCGGTGTCGTCCCCACATTAGCCTCCATCCTCGAGGCCGGTTCTGGAATCTGGCTGGTAGATGCATGATGGGCAGGATCCCTGGATACAGTCCAGCGAATGTTCTTTCTGCCCAGACACAGCGGATATTGTTATATTTTAAGATAATAATCACGAAGCATGTTTTCAACCATACCTCTTCGATGGCGGCTCGGCCATGTCTCTGCTCGCCTTTCTTTTTGGAAGCCTACCCGGTTTGGGCGCCCCTTGTTGGTGAGTCGCCGCGGGTTCGGCATGGCGCGCCGGTGGCCTTCCCTTTATAGCATAATATATGTGCGGTGGGTAAGGCGGAAAGAGTAAAATCCTTTTCAGAAGATAAGTCTCCTGTTTACTTACACGTGATGCTGGGAGGAGGACGGGATAGTTGGCAATGATGGCCACCAAGGTGCCGTCACAGCTCGTCTGGTAAAATACCATGCCGTCAAGCTCCACAAATATGTCCGGATCCTCTTCGAGTCCAGGGTCGAGGGCCCGGTTGTGGTCCTCTGGCGGTGGACGCGGGCTGTGAACCTCCCTCATAGCCTTCCTCATTTCCTCTTATGGACTAGCGAGGTAAATATTTGTGATGAAAAACTGCGGGAATGGATAGAGTTGAGTAAAAGATAGCAACTCACCCAGCTAGGGGGGTTGTACATGGAAAATCCATCCCGTGGCTTAATGCGGATGAACTCCTCTTCTTCCCCTTTGTATAAATCGAACAGTATTTTCGCCAGAGCAGTGGCGGAGTCCGGACCTTTCCGACCATAGCGGGTGGCATCGTCTTCTCCATTGAAGTGACACATGGGACGCCCTCGATACTGGAGTGGCTGCACCCCCCCCCCCCCCCGCATTATGCATATAGACATAACCTCGATTATTGTCAATCCGCATTGGGCAAGCATTTTTATCCTGCCCATCAATTGAAGGACCTCTCTGCTATCTTCCTCCTTGGGGCTCCAAGGACGCCAGCTACAACATTTCTTCAAAGGGGCATTTGTGAACTCAGGAAGACCCATTCAGATAGGGTCAAGAAGGGAGACATCCTCTATAAAAAACCACTCGAAAGGCCAATCTTCAGATGCCTTCTTTGGAGTGCCGGACTAGTATCCGGTCCCGGCGATGCGCCATATTTCGGCTCTGCCCACTTGGACTATTGATCCCTCCTGATTGCGAGGGACGAGGCAGAACAACCTCTTCCATAGCTCGAAATGAGATTTGCAACCCAGAAATAACTGGCAAAGGGCGACATAAACTGTGATGTGTAGGCTGGGGGCAGGGGTAAAATTGTGCAGCTGGAGGCCATAATACTCCAAGAGCCCGCGGAGGAACGGATGGATTGGGAATCCGATGCCCCTTAGCAAGTAAGGGACAAGGCACACTCTCTCCCCCTGGATGGGTTGGGAAAACTCTCTACTTGCTCCTCGTCGTCAAAGGTGGCTAATCCGGCCCGTATGGGGACAAGATATGAAGGTGGAAGAAACCCCTGGGTCTGCAACTTCACCAATTGGCTGTGGGATACGGTACACTTCTGCCAATCACCTGGCTTGGCGCTATAGGGGCGGGAGGAAGAGCTGCGATGGCCGGACATGATGGGATGGTTTTTTCGGGCGGTCTCTGATGAATCCTCGCTTGGGGAAGATGGTGTGATTTGGATCTGAGGATCCTTGTCTCTTTAATAGACGATTTATTTACATGGTCAGGGTGGCAAGTGTAAAAATGCCCTGGCTTTTTGCATTCTCTCGACATGTGGAGGCTGATACTGTTAGGGTACAGAAGCCGATGAGTGTAACATTAAATGGGAAGCCGAACACTGCTCGTTACAACAGGTACTCTGGAAAATTCGGAGAAGGAACCCGCGTTGCAATGCCGAAGACAATCTGTGCGCCGGACTCATCATCATTGAAGCTTGGTTCGGGGGCTACTGAGGGAGTCCTGGATTAGGGGGTCGTCAGACAGCCGGACTATATGCTTATGCCGGCCTATTGGACTATGAAGATACAAGATTGAAGACTTCGTCCCGTGTCCGGGTGGGACTCTCCTTTGCGTGGAAGGCAAGCTTGGCAATTTGGATATGTAGATTCCCTTCTCTGTAACCGACCTAATGTAACCCTAGCCCCCTCTGGTGTCTATATAAACCGGAGGGTTTAGTCCGTAGGATGACAACAATCATAATCATAGGCTATCTTCTAGGGTTAGCCTCTACGATCTTGTGGTAGATCAACTCTTGTAATACTCATATCATCAAGATCAATCAAGTAGGAAGTAGGGTATTACCTCCATAGAGAGGGCCCGAACCTGGGTAAACATCATGTCCCCCGCCTCCTGTTACCATTAGCCTTAGACGCACAGTTCGGAACCCCCTACCCGAGATCTGCCGGTTTTGACACCGACATTGACCACAACAGGGATCCGCTCTCCAGACTGTCTTTTGTTGTCTCAGATCTTCTTCCCCGCCGCCGGTAGCCATGACAACTGCATTACCATCATCAACTGAGCAGATGATATTGAGGACTACACGAGTCCACAATAGAGGTCGCACTCTTCCGTGTCTGCTTACGTTATGCATCGCTTAATATGATGACATGCTACATTATTGTCGTGTTCACCTATTAGGCTCCGAGTCAGGTCCAAACTAATGCTGAAACTTGAGTTTTTAAATGATTGTGGGGTACATATTGGGGCAGCAATCAGTATTATATGTCTACTATCTGGTTAATCTCGGGTATCTACTATGAGTTTCATGTCGGGTGCAAACAAACATTAAAGGAGCCATTATCTATATTTTTTAACTAAAGCTATTATCTGCCTGCTATTATTGGTTTTGGGTCTATCCACAGTTTGCTGCCATCACTCTGGATTTGTGCATGCACTCCTTACATAATCTCACTATGTTTTATTCCTATGCATGTCAGTTATTGTACACAATGGAACTGATCATATAGAGCAGAAAGGACGAGCCTTGCGTGGCAATAAAATTTCATGCAGACATCGCTCCATGGTGGGCGCAAAGGCAACCCCCCCTTCACCCATTTCGGATCATAATCAAGAGGAAGATAACTGTTCTGAGGGGGATTCATAAGGAGAAGACCACTCCTATTTACCCCATGAGGTCTTCGCTCTAACTTGGCATGCTGATGTTGGTAATATCATGCATATGGTGCCTTGCATTGCTTACTGTATACATCAAAGATGTCATCTGCTTAGTTTAGACATGCTTTGTGTCAATGCCATCTATTTAGTTTCTTTATCGTATATGTGAATCATGCAATTCTATCTTGTTTAGCTAGGCATCATATATGTGAATTTTGCAATGCCACCCTGGTTAGCCAGTCATCTTATATGTGAATTATATCATGCCATCATTTTTTTATTACGTGTTAAATTTTTCAACAATTTTAGTACATTCAATTACTCTTCCTGTGCATCAGCCATTCGGCATGGTCATGGAAAAATCTGGAGTGGAAACAAGGTCTTCAGAGCAGACAATGCTATCTGACCAAGCACATGTCTTGCTGGTTACAGATAACTCCTCAAAGGAGGATTCAGAGACAGATGACCAGTCCTACCCCCCCCCCCCCCGAGGTGCATGCTCTAACTTGGCAGGGTTATGTTGCTCATATCGTGCGTATAGTATCTTGCATTGCTATGTCATTTGCTTAGTTTAGACAAGCTTTGTGTGAATGCCACCTGTTTAGTGTCTAATTACCATATATGTGAATTATGCAATGCCATCTTGTTGCAAGGCATTATATATGTGAATTATGCAATGTCATGTTGTTTAGCCAAGCATCATATATGTGAATTATATCATGCCGTCCTTTTTTTGTATTTCTCATTGCTTTTGTCGACAATGTTTGTATATTCAACTGCTCTTCCTATGCATTAGCCATTTGAATTGGTGATGGAGAAATCTGGAGTGAAAACAAGGTGTTCAGAGCAGACAATGCTACCTGTTGAAGCAAATATCTTGCTGGTTATAGATAGCTCTTCAGAGGAGGATTCAGAGGCAGATGACTAGTCCTATTATCCCCCTGAGGTGTATGCTCAAACTTGGCAGGGTTATATTACTCATATCATGCATATGTTGTATTGCAATGCTTAGTTTTTACATCATATACACAATATTGAATGTCATCTCCTTAGTTGACACATCATATATGCGATTGCCCTCTGCTCACTTCCTTGGTATATAAATCATATATTTGAATTATATCATGCCATGATGTTTACATAGACAGCATGTATCTGAATTATGGCATGCCAACCCATTTTCTAAAGACATAATATAGTTATATCATCTCATCCTGTTTACATAGTCATCATATTTTGAATTATGTCATTCTATCCATGAATTATATCATGCCATCATGTTTCCATCGACGGCATGTTTGTGATTTATGGCATGCCAACCACTTTAATAGACATGTCGTATAGTTATATCATGTCATCCTATTTACATAGTCATCATATTTTGAAGTATGTCATTCTATCTTGTTTAGTTAGCCATCATACATGTGAAATTGTGTCATGCTATCCTATTTAATTAGCCATCATATATGTGAAATTATGTCCTGCTATTCTGTTTGGTTAGACAACATAAATGTGAATTATTTCATGCCCTGTTTTCTTCCCTACTATCTATTGCACCTGTATATCTTACAATATCTGTACATTCAATTACTTTTCTTGTTTATCAGCCATTTCAATTGGAGGGGGTGATGGCAGTATCTGTGGGAGTAAAAACACGGTCTTCAGAAAAGATCGTGCTACCTTCGACGCAGATAGAACCATGGTTGTACTTGCCCAAGAACCAGCCCCACCACACATAACCCAGACTCACGCAGATTGTACCCCTACCCAGTTGGATAGAGAACCAGCTACACCCCTTCTAACCCCAACCCCAGCAGATAGTAACCCAGTTCCCGTTGACACAGCACCGTCTCCACCGCAGAGCAACCAAACACCAGCAGTTAGTAAGGCAACTACAGTGCCCAAATCACGAGGACCACCACTCCGAACCCCAAGTCAACGCTTAAAGCAGAAGAAGAATTGTTCTCTGGTCAGGTTCCGTAGCTATGGTTCATACTACTTTGCTCTTGCACCACTGTATTTACTCATACCAACTAATTTCAAATTTGAAGGATGCAATTGAAACTCCAATGGCGCAACAGGTATGTTTTAAACCTATTTCTTTAACGTGTTTGCCGTTGTAACTTGCTCTATGTTGATTTCAGTTTCAATTGAATAAACAGTTATGTTCTCATGCCATGCACATTACAAGTGTTGTTATTGTTGTGTAGTTTCCCACACTTATATTCTGTCTATGCTGCTTTGTCTTAAATATATATGATTTGAACTGTATCTATATTGATTTGGCAACATAAACTAGAATGATATAGACCATACAGTGACCATACTACATAGATATATGTTTGTTTCATGCTGTTATCCTGTCCACCTTACTACTGAACTGGTTTACCAAAATGAGTTTCATATACTACATTGTAAACCTGTGATGTGTTTGTTTGTTCTCTTTTAGAACGCGGATAAAATATTGGAGAAGAGTACCCTGTTATGCAATGGTAAAGGAAGTAATACAGATAAGGTTCAAGATAGTGAGACATCCCTGTTGGTCTCCAAGAAAGCTGATAAAAACTATATTGAAGACACTGAGACAACCCCAAAGTCCTGTCTTGATGTAGTGTTCGAGTTACTGGCTACTACTGCTGGCACCAGCTCTTGGAACTCAGTGCCTGAATCAGTTCGGCTTCTTGAGTCTCAACTTCAAGTTGAAAGACATCGATCATATGTTATGCGACAGGAATCCAAATGACTGAGGATGTCCCTGCGGAATTCAGATGCATACTTTCTGGTGCAACAGCAAGTGTTGGAGGATTTAAGCGCCAAACAAGAGAAAGTTAATAAGCTTGCTAAGCATCTTGCCAGCATTATGGGTACCCAGGATATTGTTTCTTGAGCTCTTCTGAAGTGGTTTCAGTTCTGGACTTGTTTTGCTGCGGCGTTTATATGCTGCTTTGTTCCCTATATTTGCACTGGGGGCGAACTTTGATGCCCATTGGATGTAATATGTGTAATAGCCATGATATCCTAGCGTAATTTGCTTGCTTATTTATTTCCTTATTGTCTTGTTTATTTGTTTGCTTGTAGTCAGTGTAGTTCTTTTTCCGCAGTTTGCTAGTGGTCGCAATAACCTACTTTTTAAAACTAGGCCACAATAACCATGGGCTACATATTTACTGTAGTTACCATGGCCCTCCTACGGGCCATAGAAACAATGGGCCTTCTAAGGGCCATAGAAACAATGGGCCTTCTACAGGGCGTATAAACAATGAGCCTTATACGGGTCGTAGACACAATGGGCCTTCTATGCGCCGTATCATCAATGGGCCTTCTACGGGTCGTATGATTGGTTGGCCAAACATAGGGCAATAACAGACCGCATTATGGCCGTAAACGGGCTAGAGTTGGAATCGTCCGCTCATGGGCCACTCCATGGAGGAGTATGGCGATGGGGTTCACAACCCCGAGGAGATTGAATATGGTGAGTGGATGAAAGCCACTCGAAGATCCCTGCCAGAGAGCCAAAACTGTGATCCTGGCTGGAACAGGGGGAACTCCTCACGTGGACGTGGACGGGCCCGTGGAGGGGGTCGCGGGAGGAACAATGGAGCCAAGAAGTGGTCATTAGAGGAGGCCGGACTGGGAGATGGAGCTGACACAGACCTAGATGATGATCTGAAGGATACAGCAGAAAGCCCACTGAAGGGCAAGGGTGAGAAGGTTAGGACTGACCACCCCCAAACTTCGATTAGCCGCAAACTGAACATGGATGGAGAAAACCCAACTGTAGCTGAAGGTAGCAAGGGTAAGGTCATGATAGATGCAGCCAAGGAAGTGCAGCAAGGGGCTACAACTTCAGTACTCCTCCTGCTCCATCGTATGTCGCCCCGAGAGATAGAAAGAAGCACAAGAATGGGAGCTCTCCCGAGAAAAACCAAAGCAATATGGACAACATGGCGGGCTCCTCGGAGGAGCGCCGACAGGTCCAATGAGTCTCTCATGTTGGAATTGTCGTGGGGAGGGCAAACCCGCGTCAGTTCGAGAGCTTTGTGATTTCGCGAGGCAGTTTGCTCCGATGGTGCTATGTATAGTTGAAACTCAACTCCCTAGAGATAGAGTGGAGAACTTGGCAGGCACCCTAGGTTACGATAATTCATACGCTGTTAGTATCTCTGGTAGATGTGGGGGTCTCGGTATTTTCTGGAATAATGAAATAAAGATCGAAAATTTTGGTTACTCTGAATATCATATT
This sequence comes from Triticum aestivum, assembly GCF_018294505.1. Lineage (NCBI taxonomy): Eukaryota > Viridiplantae > Streptophyta > Magnoliopsida > Poales > Poaceae > Triticum > Triticum aestivum. Next base: position 582,511,810 of record NC_057804.1, read on the forward strand.
GATGCACATGTTACTTTCCCTGGAACTACACCATGGCGTCTGACAGTTATGTATGGTGAATTCCAGGTCAGCGACAGAGGGAAACTTGGGACTTATTAAGATCTCTTGCAAAAGAGAATGATCAAACATGGTTATGCTTCGGGGATTTCAATGAAGTCCTTAGCCTGAATGAGCATGATGGAGTTGGCCATCGATGCATGACATAGGTGAATGGTTTTAGGGACGTTGTTGATACATGCAATCTCATGGACCTAGGATTCTCGGGACCCAGATGGACCTTTGAGAAAAGGGTCGCCGGAGGCACGTATACGAGGGTACGTCTCGACAGAGCGTTTGCTACTGCATCTTGGTCCAACATGTACCCGGGGCGGAGCTATCCACAAGTCTGCCACCACATCGGATCATCTACCAATTCTGCTAAAACTCGCACCTGAGGAGATGAACCGCACAAAGCCAAACCTTTCGGGTACGAGATGATGTGGGAGTCTCATGATGGTTTTCAGGCTACCATTGAACAACACTGGCAAGTCCCAGGGGCAAGTATGGTTGTTGAACTGTGTGCAAAAATTAAATTGCTATCAAAAAACCTGAAGCGTTGGGACCGAACCACTTTTGGCAGTGTCAAAGAGGAGATCAGAACTCTCAAGCTGTAGCTTGAGATTATGCGTGCGGATCCATCTAGGACGGCACCAACTCATCAGGAGGAGAAAGTCAAAGATCGCCTGATAGAGTTGTATCATAGAGAGGAAGTCATGTGGCGGCAAAGGGCACATATCACATGGCTGGCGGCGGGCGATAAGAACACCAAGTTCTTTCACTTGCGAGCCAGCAGACGGTGCCTCGAAAACAAGATCAAAAGCCTACTCAGACAAGATGGAACTACAGTAGATGATGCAACAGAGATGGAAAGTATGGTCACGGCCTTCTACAAAAATTTGTTCACATCTGAGGGAACGACGAACATGCATCAGGTGATCGATGTGGTGCCACGCAAAGTCACAAACGATATGAACTAGCGTCGCATGGCTGAGTACAGCAGAGAGGAAAAAAACGGGGCTGTTCCAGATGGCTCCTACTAAAGCACCAGGCTCGGATGGGTTCCCAGCGCACTTCTTTCAGAGACATTGGGATCTCTGTGGGGATGTAGTCTCCACAATCATTCTGAAAATCTTAAGGGGTGAAGACGAAGTGGAGGAGTTGAATGATACTATCCCATTCCTCATCCCTAAGGTAACCAACCCCACACTACTGACGCAATTCCGCCCATCAGTTTATGTAATGTACTCTACAAAATTGCGTCGAAAGTTATGGCAAACAGGTTGAAATCCATCCTTCTTGTGATCATATCGGAGGAGCAATCGGCCTTTGTAGCTGGGAGGTTGATCATAGATAACATTATTTCATCTTATGAGTGTTTACATTTTATGAAGCGGAACAGATCAAAGAAAAATGGCTTTTGTGCTCTCAAACTTGACATGATGAAGGCCTATGACCGATTGGAGTGGGACTACCTCCGAGCTATCATGACTAAACTAGGGTTTGCTCCTGCCTGGGTCCACTCAGTTATGAGGATGGTATGTTCAGTCAAGTTTTTGGTTCTATTTGGAAAGAAGCTTGAACAATACACACCTTCACCAGGGATTCGACAAGGGGATCCAATATCACCTTACTTATTCTTGTTGGCAGCAGAGGTCCTTTCGTGCCTTTTAAAAAACCAGACAGAGTCATCTCCAATGCATGGGATCAAAGTGGCAGACACGGCTCCGCCAGTAAGCCACCTTCTTTTTGCAGATGACAACCTGCTGTTTGTCAAGGCTAGTGATGAGGGGGTTATTCAGGTATCTTCTTTGTTGGAAACCTATTGCCAGGCCTCAGGACAGAAAATTAACTTGGAAAAGTCCTCAGTTTTCTTCAGCAAGGGCTGCTCGCAGAATGTTAGAGAAAGCATGAAAAATATTCCGAATGTTCACAATGAAAGCCTCTCAGAAAAGTACTTGGGCATGCCTACAGATGTTGGGAGCAGCAAAAATGGGGCCTTCAAATATTTGAAGGATAGAGTATGGAGCAAAGTTAAGGGATGGATGGAAAAAGTGCTTTCCTCAGGTGGGAAGGAAGTACTTATAAAGTCTGTAGCACAATAAATACTTGTTTACTCTATGGCATGCTTCAAGCTACCTCGGGGCCTTTGTCTTCATATTAACTCCATCATACGCAAGTTCTGGTGGGGAAGCAAGCATGGTGAAAGGAAGACAAGCTGGGTCTCTTCGGAGAAGATGACAAGGACAACATATGAAGGTGGACTGGGTTTTAGGGATATTGAACTGTTTAATCTTGCGCTTTTGGCAGGACAGGCGTGGAGGATCCTACAAACACCAGAGACACTTAGTGCAAAAATTCTGAAAGCTCGTTACTTTCCAGCTACAGATTTTCTTGATGCTCCACTGGGCAGCCAGCCATCTCAAATTTGGAGGGCAATTGTGGAGGCCAAGGAGATCCTCTCACACGGACTCATCAAACGCATTGGTGATGACAAAGATACTTTTATATGGCAGCATAATTGGGTTCAAAAAGAGGCGTCCTTAAGGCCCATTGTTTGTTTGAGTCAACATAGACCACAGTATGTGGCTGAACTAATTGATATCTCCAATGCTAAGTGGAAGCATGATGTGGTTCGAGTGACTTTCCTCCCAATAGATGCAGATGTGATTCTCAACATTCCGCTTGCTACTCAACAGTGCAGTGACTCCTAGACATGGGCACATGAACAAAAGGGGTCTTTTTCCGTTCGCTCGGCATATCGTATGTTCATCAATACGAAGCTAAGAAGGGAGGCATGGCTTGAAGGCCAAGTAGGTCCAGCGGATAGAACCAGAGAAGAAGCAAGCTGGGCCAGTCTCTGGAAGTTGCGGTTCCGTCAAAACTTAAGGTATTCCTATGGAGACTTGCACAATGCTCTATACACACGGCGGATGTCCCCAGTCATCGTAATATGTCCACATCGTCGCATTGTGCTATCTGCGGAGATGAGAACTCGTGGATGCATTCATTGATAACATGCACAATGGCTCGTTGTGTATGGGCTCTAAGCGATCCAGAGTTGGTGGAGCATGTGATTGCAACAGTGGAGCCTAACGCAAAGTGTCGTGGAATTAACACGCCAGATGTCCTTAGTGTCAGGACTTAGTCGCAAGGCCAACGCATCTATGTGGTAGCTTGAGAGGGGTTGATCGGGACGAGAGATGCAACACGCAAGACAAGGATTTAGACAGCTTCAGGCCCCGGGAAACATCATCCGGTAACAACCCTACATGTTGTTTGTGGCTAGGTCTCATTATGCTCATGAGAGGAGTCGCCGTAAGCCGGCTACCCCTTTGTGTCTAGCCCTAGAGATTTTTCTTGTTTTCTGTCCTCCTTTGGGGAGCCCTGCCCCTCCTTATATAAGTTAGAGGGGCGGGTTACATGTGGAGTCCTAGTAGGACTAGCCTATCTTGTACTACAAGCCGGATACAAGTCCGGGTCTTGATTCCTTGTAAGGGAGATACTCCTCACACCTTTCCTCTTAAGCCGGCCTATCATAATGTAAGCCGGCCTTCTAGGCCTTGAGCCTCCTGGGCCCCCGGGTCTTGTCACTCCTCTGATCCGCTTGCCAGGTCACCCATAAGCCGCCAGGATCGGGCGGGTCACTTAGTGTGCTGTCCAGTCAGGCCGGGTCATTAGTGAGTCGCCAAGTCCGTCTGGGTTACACCGCGGGGTATATCCCCGACATTAGCCCCCAAGTTTAGCTTGGATTTATCCATGGTAAACTTATGCTGCAAAATAAACACAAGAACAAATTTGACAGGTTGTGCTCCGGGTTAAGAATTCTTGTAAACCGGCCCCTGAACATCCTTAAGTCCTTGTTATTTCCTTCTTCTAGAAAAATCCGGGTCAATAGACCAGCTTCACAATCAATTTGCTTGTAGAAGAAATATTGTAAACAAATAATCCATTTGAGTCGGCTTCCAAAGCGCCGGCTTAAGAAATATTGGTCTTGAAATACTCATCTGATATTCAACCAGTTTGAAAATATATAACTTGCCGATCTATGATTTCCAAAATCACCGGGCTATAAAAACTGATAATTCCTGGTCATGATTGTTTCCAACGCTGGTTCATGATTGTTACCAATGCTGGTTCATGATTGTTACCAATGCCGGTTCATGATTATTGATGATGCCGGGTTATGATTGTTGCAGACACCGGGTCATAATGATTGGTGATGCCGGGTCAATCTGGTTTGCTCAAAACTGAAAATTGGAAGATATTTCTCCCTTATATCCATATTACCTGTAGCCCCCAAGTGCCGGGTTGTCATGCTTGCAGCAACCTGGGACTTGAAATTGCCTTATGCTCATAAATACTTCAACCAGTGTAGCCCCCAAGGGTCGGGTCATTATGTAATAATGAGCAGGGACTTTATAGATATAACCATGTAAACTTGAACAGCAATGTGTAGCCCCCAAGGGCCGGCTCAGTAAGATATTACTGAGCTGGGACTTTGCATATAATTCATTGATAATAACATCATATAATGTAATCTCCACCATGGGGTTTGAACCCACGTCCATAAGGTTAAGAGCTTTGCGCTCTACCAACTGAGTAGTGGATCTTTCAATGTAATCGACTGAGGCTTGTGTACCTTGAATTTTTGACAGGAGCAATTGGTAGCTCCCAAGGGCCGGCTCATTTAAAATGTGATGAGTCGGGTCTTTCAATAAATTGGGCAAAAAATGACTCTGCATTAGCCCCCAAGTGCCATGGTGCATGCTGGCAGCGACATGGGACTTGCATATTTGATATAATCCCAATCTGAATAATATAGCCCCCAAGTGCCGGGTCGTAAGCCTGCAGCGACTCGGGACTATTCCTTCCATTGTAGGATAAATCATATCCATTGATAAAAATAATAGTCGTTGTGCTAAAGCGACTTTGAAAACCTCAATCATAGCACTGGTTATTGATAATCACAATAGAAATCCAGCCATGTTGGCTATGCGAGATTTGAATAATATAATCCGGTATGAAAACCTCAATCATCAATGTCATCATGAAAATCCAGCCAGTTTGGCTATTAAAGGTTTGAATACCTCATCAGTTGACAAATAAATCCGGAGTTTAAAGACTTGGCGGCTCTTGGCCGATGGCGATGTAATACGCCTCCATTATAAGCCGGAATTTTTATAACCCTGCGGCTTATAGCCTTTGAGAAAAATCCAGAATGGATCATCATTTTGAAGCATGAACTTTTGGTAATGAGCTTGAACTTAATCATTTATATGTCATATTTCTGCAAATCCTGCAAAGAGTTTAAACAACATATGCCCTGGCGACTTATCGTCAAAAACCAGGGCGGGTAACCATCCAAATGTAGTCTTATCCTGCACACAAGTAGATCACAAGATCCCTATGATCCTTTGAATGATACCCCGGCTTATGTGACCCGGACAGTGAAGTTGATAACTCAACTCTGTAAGAACCGGCACATATGATATTTGTGACAACTCAAATACTTGCGATTGTATAAAAACAGATAAATTTTTTGAGGCTTCTGATTCGAATACGATCAGTAAACCGTTCCAAAGGGGTTAAGCTAAGATTCGAATACGATCATATAGCCCCCAATGGCGTTGGCGTTGCCGATCAAAGTGGGTATCGACAGCTATGTTCTCTTTGGTTTGAATACGACCTATGTAGTAAGGGTGATAACCCAATCCTTAGAAGCCAATGCTTCCATATAAATGATGGTTGTCATAAGTTGGCGACTTATAGTCAAAAGTCAAGCCGGGTTAATCATAAAACACTTATATACATTTGAGATATGATCCCCAAAAGGTCTCAAGTTAAGTAATTGTGGCTGCAATAAACTTTACCAGAGATAGAATAAAACTTTTTGAGGCTTCTGATTCGGATACGATCAATAAACCGTTCCAAAGGGGTTAAGCTAAGATTCGAATACGATCATATAGCCCCCAGTGGCTTTGGCGATGCCGATCAAGTGGGTATCGACAGCTATGTTCTCTTTGGTTCGAATACGACCTATGTTTGAACAGGAAGCCCCCAAGTGACCTTAAGAGTTGTTTAGCGACGCTTACGATCCACGTCGATTGCCAAAGGGGTTGAGCTATGATTCGGATACGATCAAGAAGCCCCCAAGTAGGTTCAGCAGTTTGCTAATCAAAAGGGTATCGACAGCTATGTTCTCTTTGGTTCGAATACGACCTATGTTTGAACAGGAAGCCCCCAAGTGACCATAAATTTGGCATCACACTGATCAAGAGGGTACCGACAGCTATGCTCGATGAGCAGGAAGCCCCCAAGTGACCATAAATTTGATAAGTCGTAAAGCAGGATACCCATGTTTGAACCGCGCATCATGGCAGCAAGTTCTTTTTGGCAACCTTTACTTTGTCTGAGAACTCGAACTTTGCGAGATATTAATTCTTTTTGAACCGGAACTTTAAACCGGATTTGAAAGCTTCAAAAATTTGTGAGGGACAAATTTACCTTGAGCCGGATTTTGAACCGGATTTGAGAGCTTCAGTGCTTTGTGGGAGAAAGATGTCTCTTGAGCCGGATTAAACCGGAGTCCTTATTCTGAGCCGGAAATCTTCTGACGGCTTTTAAATTTTCATCGATCTAGCAGTAATCTCCGGGGCTGGGTTATTTTCCCTTCAATGATCTTGAATTTATTGAAACCGGCTAATTTTGCCGAGTCATATCATTGTAGCCCCCGAGTCTCAAGACGACTTGAGGAGTTGGTTTGAGATTCTCCATAATTAACCATGATATAGACCGGTTTGAATCCTGCATGGGACAACTTGCAAACCAAAGTAATTGCTCTTTTGAAGAAAATAATATGTAATATAAAATATATTGGATGGATTTCACTTGATATGTTAGGCTAGTGATTATCCACATAAGGTTGAGGTGACTGCGGCGGGTTATAAATGATCCCGTATGAGCCGTGTCAGCAACTCGGCCAATGGTTCCTTCCAACTGGCTGTCTAAAGTTAACCAAACCGTAGTGCCGACGACTTGTGCACCTATCCATTGAGCCATCCAGCGCAGATGGCGGTTGATGATATATGATAATTTGCCTCCAATTTGTTGGAAAAGAAATCGGGCTTCCCAAGTAGTGACTTGCTCATACTCAATAAACAGCTCATCCAAAAAAATGCGGCCCGGTGTGTTGACGTAGACCAGGCCACAAGAGACGGACCGTAAAAAACGACCGCAACATCAAAGGCGGCTCAGACAGATGAATCAACCGTGGTGCTGTCAACCGGTGCGGGCAGGTAAGTTGTCCTCCTTGTTGTAAGCCGGTGTGGTCATAAGAGACGGCCACTGTGTTGTAAGCCGGCGCGGTCGCAAGAGACGGCTATGGCATTTGTAAGCCGGCGCGGTCGCGAGCGACGGCCACGGCGTTGTAAGCCGGTGCAGGAGTCCGTTGAGTAACGACGACCACCTGTGCCAAAAGATGTTGGCGTGTCTCCACCTCCGCGGTATAATATCACTTTTTGTCATAAATAATTGCCCTGCATAAACAATATTGCAGACCAAGGCAAAGATAAACTTGTTCTTTGACAAAAACAACATGTGATAATAAAACAAACTTGGATGGATATCACCTGATTTGTTTAGGCCGAAAATAATCCGCCACTAAAGTGATGATCCCTAGGTGAAACTGAAATCCCTCACGGGTGAATCGGCCGCGGGAACAAACAGATAAACCGGCCATGGCGTTTGTAAGCCGGTGCGGACGAGCAAGTTGTCATCCACGTTGTAAGCCAGTGAGGACGCATGAACCGGCCGCGAGGGCGGACAGGCGAGTCATCTGTAGCGTTGTAAGGTGGCACTAACGGGTGAGCCGGTCGGCGCGTTGACATAAACCGAACCGCAGGGGAGATGACTATATATAACAACACTATAGGCATAGTAGTTGTTTTCAAAAAATTAATAAATATTGATAAAAGTAAACTGGATGGATATCACCTGGTATTTTTTGCCGGATGCTAGCGCCGGATAATGCATAGTGTTGCTTTTGTTTTTTGACAAAAGAGTTAATTGGTTCTGTGTCTTCTAACGCCTGAGCTCTCCACACAACCCGGCTGGCACTTTTTGAGCCGGAATTTTTGGAACCAGAACTTCTTGATAATCCGGCCAGAACCTTTGATAACCCAGAACTTTTTTACCAGAACCTCTTGATAATCCGGCCGGAATTTCTAATAATCCGGAACTTTTAAACCGGAACCTCTTGATAATCTGGCCGAAACTTTTGATAATCCGAAACTTTTGAACCGGAACCTCTTGATAATCCGGCCGGAGCTTTTTGATAATCCGGAACTTTTCTGTAGCCTAAGTCGGAACTCTTTGATGACTCGGACGGAACCTTTTGGTGATTCGGCTGGAACCCTTCGGCGATTCAGACCAAACTTTTCGTCGAGGCGATCTGAACTCTTTGGTGATTCAGACGGAACCTTTCGTCGAGGCGGTCGGAACCTTTCACCGATTCAAACGGAACCTTTCGTCGAGGCGGTCGGAACTTTTCACCGATTCAGACGGAACCTTTCGTCGAGGCGGTCGGAACTTTTTCGGTGAGCCAGCTGGAACTCTCCGACAAGTCGACCGGAACTTCTTCAATAAGCTGGGCGGAGCTTCTCGATCCCTGGGATAGCGCCCTTCAAGAACTCAACACCACCGTGCGCGAGCCCCACGATGGGCGCCAACTGTCGTGGAATTAACACGTCAGATGTCCTTAGTGTCAGGACTTAGTCGCGAGGCCAACACATCTATGTGGTAGCTTGAGAGAGGTTGATCGGGACGAGAGACGCAACACGCAAGACAAGGATTTAGACAGCTTCGGGCCCCGGGAAACATCATCCGGTAACAACCCTACATGTTGTTTGTGGCTAGGTCTCATTATGCTCATGAGAGGAGTCGCCGTAAGCCGACTCCCCTTTGTGTCTAGCCCTAAAGATTGTTCTTGTTTTCTGTCCTCCTTTGGGGAGCCCTGCCCCTCCTTATATAAGTTAGAGTGGCGGGTTATATGTGGAGTCCTAGTAGGACTAGCCTATCTTGTACTACAAGTCGGATACAAGTCCTGGTCTTGATTCCTTGTAAGGGAGATACTCCTCACACCTTTCCTTTTAAGCCGGCCTATCATAACGTAAGCCGGCCTTCTGGGCCTTGAGCCTCTTGGGCCCCCGGGTCTTGTCACTCCTCTGATCCGCTTGCCAGGTCACCCATAAGCCGCCAGGATCGGGCGGGTCACTTAGTGTGCTGTCCAGTCAGGGCAGGTCATTAGTGAGTCGCCAAGTCCGGCCGAGTTACACCGCTGGATCTTCAGCATGCAAGAATCAATGCCACATGATGAGTTTACAAAGCTAACCATGACACTGTGGGCAATTTGGTCGGCGTGGAGAAAGCTAATCCATGAGGGGCAACAACAGAGCCCGCTAGGGACACATTCTTTCATGACATGGTTCCTGGCAGACTTGCGTATTACATTTTCATCACATGAAATATCGAAGCCCAGGACAACTCCGACGCGGGCACAAGAATGGATACCACCACCGGCAGGTCACCATAAGGTAAACGTTGATGCAGCCACCTGTAAACATCCTCCAGTGGGGGCTGTTAGTGCTGTTTGCCGGGATCAGTCAGGAGCATATGTTGGATCTGCGGCGGTGGTCTTCCATGGAATGACCGATCCAAATATATTGGAAGCTCTTGCATGTCGCGAGGCTATTGCACTGGCCAAGGACCTGACACTGACTCATATCAGGGTGGCCTCAGATTGCCTCTTAGTGGTCAAGGACATACAAATTGGAACTATGGACGCAATCGCACCAATTGTGCAGGAGATCGACGACATGAGCGGGGATTTTCAGTCCTGCTCCTTTACCCATGAGAGACATCTCTCCAATAAGGAGGCGCATGGCTTAGCTAAACATACTTTACATTTAGGGGAGGGTCGCCATGTGTGGCTGTTACACCCTCATGATACTTCTATTATTCCTTTAATTTGCTCCATTGATCAGTAAAGTAAAGCATGTTTCCCCTTAAAAAAAACAACCTACCCCTGCTTATCTAAAAAAAAGCTACCCCTGCTCAAAAAGAGAAAAAAGGCGAACTAATCAAAAAAAAATCCAAAAGAAAAAAGAGAAAAGAGGCGAACTACCCCCTATGAGGCTATGCCCACTGGAAGCAGGATATGCGCGCGTGGCAGGCATAGAGCGCTCCGTCGCCGTGCCCCCGGTATCCCATCTCCCACACCAAATCCCAATCCGGCTCCCCGCCCCCCACAAGCGCCCAAAACCCTAGCTTTAAACCCCCGAATCCAACCGATTCCCCCGCAGATTCCCGCCATTTCTCGCCGGAGCGGCGATCCACCGGACCTGGATCGGTGCCTTCTGTCGCTGACCAACTCTAAGGTTGCTCGGGTTGTCCCGAGAGCTCTGTTCTGGTCCCCTTTTCTTGCTAGGATGGATACTCCAATCCAATCCACCCTCTAGTCTGTGGCAGGTTTTTTTTTCCTGCGCGGACAGCACCAAGGTGCCTATTCCCAGCTAAATTTCGAAGGAACGCTGTCCCTTCTCTGTGTTCCTGCCTGGTATAAGCATGGAGTTCGAGGGCGAAGGGGGCATTGGTGTTGGTGTCGGCGGTGCCGAAGGAGACGACAGGGTGGACGAACCTACCAGGTGAAGAAACCAAAGGAACATACTGTCTTTTACATTCAGCTGTCCAGTGCCAACATTTTGTCTGCGCAACCGATTTTGACATTGACATTAACTTGAAGAGGATGTGCCCAAATCTATGCAAAATAGGAAGTGTCACTGGGTGGCTTGGAGGCTAGTTAAAGTTCAGCATCTGTACTGCTAATCTTGTCTGTGTGAGAATAGAGATTTGTGGATAATATGGATTCTATGTGTATTCGTAGTCTACTTAGCCTTTACATGGGTGTGTTCTGCAATTGTGGACATGGGACCTTTGTTTTAGGTGCGTTCTGTAGTTGAAGAAATTGGACATGCATCCATAGGCTAACAGAGTGACCAGCTGTTCACCCGTTCACTGTATAGCGTATACCGTCTTTTCATTTCATGGGTGTGAGAAAATAGTAATCATCCATGAATGCCCACTGCATATGCACACATTAGTTGGGTTCCTATTTTGTCTGCCTCTTACTGTGCAAAGCGAGGGTGTAACATGTGTGTGATTTTTGTAGTGTCAAGAGAATGCTGCGACTTACTACATGTTTACTTCCTTTCTTCAATCACACTGCATCCCTGTGGCAGTGAGATAATTTCTAACTCCTTTGTTATAGTTATTCAGATGCCTACGCTGTGGAATTAGCGCAAATGCGACGCCTCATATGCGTCGTGGACCGATGGGACGGCGGACTTTATGCAATGCATGTGGAATAGCATGGGCAAAGGTAGGCACTATGTGTTTAATCAATTTCGCTCACTCATGTCGTGGCTTATAGGGCCTACAATTCCTGTGCTTGTTCATAGACTCAAATCACATTGAATCACCAATCGTTTTTCTTTCTGTAAGGATTGTTTTGTGCTCTCTACTGAGCAAAAAAATGACGTTCATGTGAAAACTCTGTTGTTCTTCTACTCGATGAACATTGGCTAGTATGGGTCAGAAGAGCTTTTCTGTTGACCTCAATTTTTCTGGAGCTTGAATTGTGTATTTTAAACTTGCATATACTTTTGACATATCAATTATCGTTGATTCATAGTAGAGCGGCATATTGTACTATTAATATAGCATGGCCAACACCTTACATAGTCAAATGTTTCTTAAAAAGATCATATACATACTCAACATAAGCAGAGAGTATATTATATCCCGACCCCTGTTCAAGAATTCATCCGATTAACCAGTTAACTTGCCGATTAATCCCTACTCATAGGGTCACCGAGTAGCCTATAAACCGATAAATCATCCGATTAATTGATTAAATGGCCGATTAACTTGCCAATTAGCCGATTAATCCCCTACTCACCAGCCAACCGAGCAGCTACCAGTTAACGATTTCCTCAACAATGATCCCGACAGTTATTTTTGTTTAGCATGCTAAATCACTAATCATTTGGATGCAAGCAGGGAAAATTGAGAAAAGTTATTGATTCTGATGCCCCCATAGATGATGCTACTGTTGCAAAAATGGTGCCTGAAGTCGGCATGGAATTTGACAATGAAGACAAAGCATATGAATTCTATAACAGGTATGCTGGACACATGGGCTTTAGTGTTCGTAAGAGTTCATCGGACAAATCAGCTGACAACATCACAAGATCGAGAACCTTTGTATGCTCGAGGGAGGGTTTCCGTAAGGACAAGAAAGGAGCTAATGGAGTTAAAAGGCCACGGCCAGAAACAAGAATAGGGTGCCCCGCACGGATGATAATTAAGATTACATCCTATAATAAATATCGCATTGCTGAATTTGTAGCAGACCATAACCATCAGCCAGCACCCCCATCAACCATGCATATGCTGAGATCTCAGAGAGTGCTCACTGAGGTACAAACAACTGAATGCAACTCCTCAGAAGATTCCACAACACCGTCAAGGTTTTCTGGTGGATCTTTAGTACAGCAGGCAGGAATTTTTAGAAATGTTAATTTCCTCCCTGCAGATTACAGAAGTTCCCTTTGTTCAAAGCGTATGAAAAATATGCAACGTGGTGATGCAGGAGGTGTTGTTAAGTACCTGCAGAGCATGCAGCTAAACAATCCGTCTTTCTTTTATGCTGTCCAGCTCGATGAGGATGACAGACTGACCAACATTTTCTGGGCCGATTCCAAATCTAGAGTTGATTTCAGCTACTTCAGTGACGTGGTTTGTTTGGACACAACCTACAAGATAAATGCACATGGAAGGCCATGTCGTTCCAGAAATCCTGAAGTTTCTGGTACTCTGTAAGGCTCCTGTTACTTATTTTTGTGGTAGCAAGCAATATGTGCCGTTTGTTGTAAAGGAAAATAATAATAGCCCTTAGTTCGACTATAGAAACTCACTTAGCTTTGAGATGGTAGTAAAGATTCGAATTGTCTGCATTCATACATAGCATATGTCATGCCGATGTTGCAGGAACAGCTAAACCACTAGTATTTCGATCGAGCGAAAATGAAACGAAGATTTATGCTATTTACTCATGTTTTTCCACATCTAAATGCTGACACAATGGATCACCTGAACTACAAGATCATGTTTTGCTTCTTCAGAAAATGTTTCGGCCGGCCGTAGAGGTTGTGCCTAGTGATGACTCCCATGGCTTGACTGGGTGAGTGTGCCTAACCAGATATATGAAATCCACGAGCCTGCTTTTCCTTGAAACGAAGACACTTTCTGGGTAAGCAGCGGTGATGAAACAGTGCTGTTTCCTCGCCACTTGGAAGATGACCGACCAAACAAGCATTATGCTATTGACCGGCCGGCGCAGCACTACCTGAAGAACCATTGTGTTTTAAATACTCAGATTTGAATTGGACCACCGATCCTCTGAAGAAATAGACAGCAGATAGTCATACTGCCCAAGTGCCCCCAGAAAGAAATAAAAACCATACTGTTGCTTTCCAAATCTTACTACTCCAGTATACAGTATACGGAGGAGCAGAGAGCGAGAAATGAGAAGGGTAGTGAAATTGCAAGAAAATGACGGGCTGTTCGTAGGCTAGCTGGGCATATTCTGGGACGAGTTTCATGGGGGCGTCGTGGGCGCCGGTGACGAATTTGGACCATCTCACGCGGCTCAGCTCATAGGCCAGCGGATCACGTCCCAGGCGATTGACACGAAGATGTGTTCTTGGTGGCAGGCTGCTAAACTTCCAACCCTGTCTAGTACATATCCGAGTACATTCATTCATTCATTAAATAATAATCCATTGGTGTTGAGAGCTTTGATCACATCAAACAGACAACCATCTAGTTCAGGCTCCACATGCTTAGGGCCTCTTTGGATTGAAGGATTTTCATAGGAATATTGGAGGATTCCAATCCATTGGATTTTTTCCTAAAGAAGCCCTTTGGATCAAAGGAACCACACCTCCAAAATTCCTATGGATGCATTCCTACACCTCAATCCTATAGGAATTTCAACATCCACTATAACCTCTTTTTTACACTGATTCGCGTAGGATCGAGACACTTTTCCTGTGTTTTTCCTGTGTTCCATCCAAATGACCATTCTTGTAGTTTTCCTCTATTTTGTAATTCTCTGTTTTGCACCTACAATCCTGTCAAAATCCTGTGTTTTTTGAATTCCTTTGTTTTCTAATCCTGTGATCCAAAGAAGCCCTAAGTGTCGAATCGACAGCACAAGAATACAAGATGTAGGCAAGGAAGGGATACACGCTCCATCCAAAGTTCCAAAGTACCATTGCCTGGAGCCTAGCAGCAGGGTTCCTATCTCTGTCTCCATTTGTCGAAGCCGTCGTGCATAGCTATGTCCACCGCACAGCTCGGACTTGGTAATGTTTATAGTACTATCATATGTACTACGGTGTTCACCAGAAAGTGCAGGCAGAACAGAATCATGTCAAGCACGGCGCATTCCTCACGTCACAACACACGAAACAGTCAAATCCCAGTGCAGATACGCCGTTGCTGATCCTGGCTCAGGCACCTGGTAGTACTACAAAAAAGACACACCGCGCGGCGTCGTGCCCAAGGGCCGTGCCGTCTGTCCGGCGACTGGCGACCAAGCGGCGAGCATCGGGAGCTACACCCGAGAGCGGGAACCCCTTTTTATCATCGGACCCAACGCCACCTCTTGGAGCTGCGACCATGGCCGACTTCTCCTTCTCCCGCTCCGGCCCGCAGCCGCAAGGGCAGGGCCGCCGGCGCCAGGGCGCGCGCAGCCCCTACCCTACCCCGGACAACTCCACCTCCTTCGCCGGCGGGCGCGCCCCGCGCGGACAGCGCCGCCGGGGTGGCGGCTACGATGACATGTCGTGGCAGAGCTCCGTGTCCTGGCAGCCCGACACGTCGTGGGCGCAGCCGCACGGCCTCGGCGCGGCCGTCGGGCCCTGGGGCCTCGCCGGCTCCGACGCCGCCTCCCGCCGCGGCCCGGCGCTGTTCCAGCGCACGGCGCGGGACTACTACCTGTCGCGCCGGTCCGGGCCCCGGACGCACCGCGACCGCTCGTCGTCCATGTCGACGGTGCACCGGCCCAGCGGCGCCGTCAGCACCGTCGCCGGCAAGCGGCTCGAGCTGCAGAGCGTCGTGACGGACGCGAGCCGGGCCGCCGCCGTGGCCCCCGACGTCTCCTTCGCCAGCAACGACGACTGCAGCATCGCCGCGTCCGTCGCCCCCGCCGCCGGCGCCGTGGACAGGGCGATGGTGAGGTACGGCGCCGGCGCCGGCGCGCGCACCCCGGTGTCCCGCGAGGTCTCCTTCTCGCGCGACAACCACAACAAGCTCTACGTCACCCCCGCCCCCGTGCAGCGGGACGTGCCCAGCTTCGGCTACGACGTCAGCGCCACGTCCTACAGCCAGAGCCGGAGCCGGTACTACGGCGACGACGACGCTGGCGGCTACGAGTTCGACGACGAGGACGACGACGACGGCGAGGTCGAGCTGAGGGCCGGGAAGCCGGTCAGCGTCACCGGGCTGTTCAAGTACTCCACGCCGATGGACGTCGTGCTGCTCGTGCTCGGGTGCATCGGCGCCATGATCAACGGCGGCTCTCTGCCCTGGTACTCGTACCTCTTCGGGAACTTCGTCAACAAGATCGTCGCCTCCGACAAGACGCAGATGATGAAAGACGTCAGGCAGATCAGCGTGTACATGGTCATCCTCGCCGTGGTTGTCGTCATCGGAGCGTACCTCGGTGAGCACACGCATGACTGTTGTTCTGACATGTCATTCCTCATGCATGAATCTAGTACCAGTACTGATGAGCGTTGGTTGGCGCAGAGATCATGTGCTGGAGGATCGTGGGCGAGAGGTCGGCGCTGCGGGTGCGGCGAGAGTACCTCAAGGCGGTGCTGCGGCAGGAGATCGGTTTCTTCGACACGGAGGTGAGCACCGGCGAGGTGATGCAGAGCATCTCCAGCGACGTCGCACAGATCCAGGAAGTCATGGGGGAGAAGGTAACCAAGATTTACATTGCTTAAACACTTTGCCCATATCTATGGACAAAAAACATGGCTGCATCCTCCCAGCGCTCTGCCTGAACTGCTGTACTTGTGCATGTATATATAGATGGCAGGGTTTGTGCATCACGTCTTCACCTTCATCTTCGGCTACGTGGTTGGGTTCAGAACGTCATGGCGGATCGCCCTCGCCGTCTTGGCCGTCACGCCGGTCATGATGGCCTGCGGCATCGCCTACAAGGCCATATACGGCGGCCTCGCCGCCAACGAAGAGGTAATTCGTGTCTTGAACATATATATAGACTGAAGGAAAACAAACATGCAGTCTGAACTGAACATTTGTGTTGCTTCTGACAATCTATCAAACTAGGCGTCGTACCAACCTGCGGGCAGCGTGGCGCAGCAGGCGATCAGCTCGATCCGGACGGTGCTGTCGTTCGTCATGGAGGACCGGCTGGCCGACCGGTACGCCGAGTGGCTGCGCAAGGCGTCGCCGATCGGCGTCAAGATGGGCTTCGCCAAGGGCGCCGGCATGGGCATGATCTACCTGGTCACCTACTCCCAGTGGGCGCTGGCGCTGTGGTACGGCGCCAAGCTGGTCGCCCAGGGGGAGATCAAGGGCGGCGACGCCATCGCCTGCTTCTTCGGCGTCATGGTCGGAGGAAGGCAAGCACGAGCAGCACCTTGCACGCCGGTGCCAAGGCGCCATCACTTTCTCTGTCGCTAGGCTTGTTGGCTGGTTGTAACTTTGGAAATGGTGGTCGTCGTGCGTGCAGGGGCCTGGCGCTGTCGCTGTCGTACTCGGCGCAGTTCGCGCAGGGGACGGCGGCGGCCGGGCGGGTGTTCGAGATCATCGACCGGGAGCCGGAGATCGACCCGTACGGCGCCGGCGGGCGGGCGCTGTCGGCGGTGAGGGGCAGGATGGAGTTCAAGGACGTGGAGTTCGCGTACCCGTCGCGCCCGGAGTCGCTCATCCTGTACAACCTGAACCTGATCGTCCCGGCGGCGAAGATGCTGGCGCTGGTGGGCATCAGCGGCGGCGGCAAGTCCACCGTGTTCGCGCTCATCGAGAGGTTCTACGACCCCACGCGAGGTACATGACGGTCACCGCATGGCCGTGCGCTGCCGTTGCACGCACGATGATGGGTCGTAACGAATTTTTGTTCGTGTCTACTAGGGACGATCACGCTGGACGGCCAGGACCTGGGGTCGCTGAACCTCAAGTGGCTGCGGTCGCAGATCGGGCTGGTCGGGCAGGAGCCCATCCTGTTCGCCGTCTCCATCATCGAGAACGTGATGATGGGCAAGGAGAACGCGACGAGGCAAGAGGCCATCGCCGCCTGCACCAAGGCCAACGCCCACACCTTCGTCCTCGGCCTCCCCGACGGCTACGACACGCAGGTAACTAAATCCATTTAGCAAACTGATTTTTTTTATAAGCATTAAGCAAACTGATGATGCCGATGCTGATGATGGCCTCACTAGTCTGTCTCTGTTCATGGGCTCGCCAGGATCTCCTAAGTAAGAGGGTGTTTGTTTTAACCAAACAGTCAGGGACTTTTTAGGGACTTGTGACTTACAAGTTGGAACTAAAAAAAAGTCTAGGACTTATGAACCAAACATGGCCTAAATATTCTCTTTTGTTTAGGTTGGTGACCGCGGGACCCAGCTGTCGGGGGGACAGAAGCAGCGCATCGCGCTCGCGCGCGCCATCATCCGGGAGCCGCGCATCCTGCTGCTGGACGAGCCCACCAGCGCGCTCGACGCCGAGTCCGAGGCCGTCGTGCAGCAGTCCATCGACCGCCTCTCCGTCGGCCGCACCGTCCTCGTCATCGCGCACCGCCTCGCCACCGTCCGCAACGCCGACACCATCGCCGTGCTCGACCGCGGGGCCGTCGTCGAGTCCGGCCGCCATGCCGACCTCATGGCCCGCGCTGGCCCCTACGCCGGCCTCGTCAAGCTCGCCTCTGACAGCGGCAGGTCCGTTCCCGCCGTTGCTCCCGGCACCCCTGGCACGCCCGGCGCGGCGGGGTACAACAGCTTCACTGACAACTCGGGGTACGACGTGTCGGTCTCTAAGTCGAGGTATGGCGGCATTCGCGCGATACAGGAGGTGGAGGCGGATGCTAAGGACGCGCGCGGCCGCAAGGCCGCCGCCAAGTTCAGCGTCTCTGAGATATGGGAGCTGCAGCGGCAGGAAGGGCCGTTGCTGATCCTTGGGTTCCTCATGGGCATCAACGCCGGCGCGGTCTTCTCCGTCTTCCCGCTGCTTCTGGGCCAGGCCGTCCAGGTGTACTTCGACCCCGACACGGACAAGATGAGGCGGCAGATCGGGTACCTGGCCCTCGCCGTCGTGGGTCTCGGCTTTGCCTGCATTCTCACCATGACGGGTCAGCAGGGCTTCTGCGGCTGGGCCGGCGCCCGGCTCACCATGCGCGTCCGCGACCGCCTCTTCCGCGCCATCATGCGGCAGGAGCCCGCGTGGTTCGACGAGGAAGACAATGCCATGGGCGTCCTCGTGACACGGCTCGCCAGGGACGCCATCGCCTTCCGCTCCATGTTCGGCGACCGGTACGCCGTGCTGCTCATGGCCGTGGGCTCCGCCGGCGTCGGCCTCGGCATTTGCTTCGGGCTGGATTGGCGCCTTACACTGATTGCCATGGCCTGTACTCCACTCACGCTCGGCGCGAGCTACCTCAACCTGCTCATCAACGTCGGCGCCAGGTCCGACGAAGCCGCGTACGCGCGGGCCAGCAGCATCGCCGCGGGTGCCGTTTCCAACGTGCGCACCGTCGCGGCGCTCTGCGCGCAGGGCGGCATCGTCGGCACGTTCAACCGGGCGCTGGACGGCCCCTCGGCCAAGGCCCAGCGGAAGTCGCAGTACATGGGCATCATCCTCGGCCTCTCCCAGGGCGCCATGTACGGCGCCTACACGGTGACGCTCTGGGCGGGCGCCTACTTCATCACCAAAGGCTGGTCCACCTTCGGCGACGTGTCCAAGATCTTCCTCATCCTGGTCCTCAGCTCCTTCTCCGTCGGCCAGCTGGCCGGACTCGCCCCTGACACGTCCGGCGCGCCGACGGCCATCGCCGGCATACTGTCCATCCTGAAGCGCCGGCCGACGATCAACGAGGAAGGCACCAAGCGGCGGACGATCAAGGACGGGAAGCCGATGGACGTGGAGCTGAGGAAAGTGTTCTTCGCGTACCCGTCGCGGCCGGACGTGACGGTGCTGAACGACTTCTCGCTGCGCGTGAAGTTCGGGAGCACGGTGGCGGTGGTCGGGCCGAGCGGGAGCGGCAAGTCGACGGTGGTGTGGCTGGTGCAGCGGTTCTACGACCCGCTGGGGGGAACCGTGACGGTCGGCGGCATGGACGTGCGGGAGCTGGACCTCAAGTGGCTCAGAGGGGAATGCGCGATGGTGGGCCAGGAGCCGGCCCTGTTCAGTGGGTCCATCAGAGAAAACATTGGGTTCGGCAACCCGAAGGCCGCGTGGGCCGAAATCGAGAATGCTGCTAAGGAGGCCAACATCCACAAGTTCATCGCTGGGCTTCCCCAAGGCTACGACACTCAAGTGAGTACCTGTTCACAAATTGAAAAACTGCTCACAAATCTCAACTTCCAACGCCAAACTTAACATTTGTACTTACTTAAAACTTAACATTTGTAAATTAAGATGTTGTTTACATGATTTTTACACATTATAGACATTATATACTGAACCGCTTATTTTTGGCAGGTTGGGGAGAGTGGGGTGCAGCTGTCAGGTGGTCAGAAACAGAGGATTGCGATCGCACGAGCAGTGCTGAAGCAGTCGAGGATACTGCTCCTGGACGAGGCGAGCAGCGCGCTGGACCTCGAGTCCGAGAAGCACGTGCAGGAGGCGCTGCGACGAGTGTCGCGGCGCGCGACGACGATCACGGTGGCGCACCGCCTCTCCACGATCCGCGATGCCGACCGCATTGCCGTGGTGAGCGCCGGCAGGACCGTGGAGTTCGGCAGCCACGAGACCCTCCTTGCAAACCACCGCGATGGCCTCTACGCGGCCATGGTGAAGGCCGAGATCGAGGCGCAGGCCTTCGCGTAGAGAAGTACAGAACGATGAACTGATCCCAGTGTTCAGTAATTTGAACATTATTTTTTGACGTGTTTTGTGTGACCAAGTTCTTAGTAGGTAGTCAATATATTATTTCGGCAATGTTACCTAGACCACAAGATGAATAAACTTTGCGAGCATACAAGGATTAGATGAAATGTCCATTTCCACAATATATGAACTCCGGCCGGACGCCTGATAATGATGCCGCGAAATGGAGAGAAAACAAAATTAGGGAGAAAAACTGTACTTAGGCAAATAAGATGAGAAATCTTGTTCGACGAGACAGGCGAGCTGCCCTTCGAGATGCTGGGATTAATTAAGCGGATTGATGTGGCCATGGTATCAGTTGAGATGGATTCGGTGAGCAACCTGGATGTGGATCTGTTGTGATCATTGAGCCGGTTATTTTACTTGTTGTCGTGCTGGGCATTATTTGTGAAAAAAGAGAGAGAAAGAAACAATACTCGCCAGCTCCACAGACATCTCGCATAAGGGAGGGCATATTCTTTGTTTATTTATAAATTGTGTACTGAAGATTCTGGGGTTCATTTGGAACTGGCCACCATGTTAACGGTGGCAGTTGTTAAGGCCCAGACAATCAGCGCTCTACCTTTTCGTTATGATGCTATGGAGTACCGACCTTCCCTCATTAGTATATGTTGGTAAATTATTATACAAGAGGAAGTGGATGTATGTGTATCTACCGAACTTGTGTAGTAGGAGCAAATCATTGCTGCCCCCATATTATTTTGAGGCCGAGGAGCGAAAAGATAGTATCGAAACTGTCATTTTCTTTACAAGTTGACATTTCGTCATCGCGAGGTTGCTGTTTCAAGCTTGGTTTCCATAATATCTCGATGAAATAGTTGGTGCATCGCCTTATCTTGATGTCCAATTTCCACTGGTAGTACATTTATTAGGAGCATAACTTGCGGAAGTGTTCTTATAGGTAAGGAATAGAAGAAACCTAGCTACTGCTTTGCTTGGGTTGCTAATTGCTATGCTTAATGCTACCCATATTCTTGACGCAGTGGTTGATGGAGTGATGTCTCTGAATACTTCCCGTAAGCAACGACGGCGCAGTATCAACAGATCGCACGCTGGCCGTCTCCATTTAGCAGCGATGGATTCAGACTCCACCGGACATAATCCCAACGAATCCAACCCTTTCTCCATCAAACCTAATCCATTTTTTATTGAATGGAAGCAAAGACCATGCTCCATCGTATTGCTCCCTCCGGATGGGATAAGTTGGACACATGTTTTTAGGTTTTTGTTTTATTGATTAGCGAAAAATATGTTACATTATGTCATAAAAATATATATTCAGATGACCTATTCCTCGTGATTTTTTAAATCTAAGTTCCCGTGCCAGACTTATATTCTCATCTGGATGGAGTAATAAATGAGTTTTTAGAACAAATATTTACAAACAAGCCAACGCATTCGGACTAAATATTCAAGATGCTCCCACTCCTTTGACTAAATGCTTGGTTGAGCTTCTGCTGAAAGCCCCTCAAGACAACATATTCTTTCAATTCATGAACCAGTAGGAGTATTCTGAAGATAAACTTGACAAATAATCATGAGATTGCACTGAGTGAGATAGACCAACAGATGGTAACTGCCGCGGAGGTCATGCCATGTGACAAAGCTACTGAAAAAGCTATTCCAAAATTTGGAAAACCTGGGGTCATGTAGTTGCAACTGAGATAAGCAATTGGATCCAAAGAGATGATAGGAGTATCGTAGCACCTGGACATTTACATGTATATCTAAAAGTATGGTGTTAATAATTCCTTTGTTCTACTTAACAATTTCAATCGACGAGTTTTTGGGAAGATACTTGGTTAGGTGACATTCCATTAGCATTACAAATACTCGATCTTGTATAATATTGTGTTCACAAAAGAGGATACAGTGGTTGCCATTCTTGGGGCTAGTCCTTTGAACATCCAATTTCACAGGGCTTTATTCGGCGACAAATGGACCAAGTGGATCCATTTGGTTTCTAGACTGATGTCAATTAATCTAACTCACATGCCAGATTCCTTCCAGTGGAGGTTAACCATTAATGGTGTCTTCACTGTGAAGTCTATGTATGCGGATCTTATGGATTCTGGTCCTATTTTCCGCAGAAAACATATTTGAAAAACAAAGGTTCCTTTCAAGATTAAAGTTTTAATGTGGTTTTTTGCAGAGGGAGGTACTTCTTACCAAAGATAACCTTGCTAAACGTAACTGTCATGGTAGCAAATAAAAGTTACTGTTTTTATGACCAAGAGGGGACAATTCATTTATTTTGTCATGTCCGTTTACTACCTTGCTCTGGCGCATGATTCATGTTATCTACAATTTAGCACCGCCAACGAATATTCTAAATTTGTTTAGAAACTAGTTGGGCGATTCATCATGAGTTGAAGTGCCAAATCCGTGGGGAATTTGTGCCTTTCTCTGGGCAATATGGAATTAGAAAGGATCTGGGAAGTTCAAAAGTAGGACCCTGAGATTAAGAAGAAGACGAACCTGAAGGAAAAGGCGGAAGGTTTCCACGAGGACGATCAACGAGTTATGTGGTTTGAGAACCGAGTCTGTGTGCCCAACGATTGGAGTTGAGGAAGTTGATCATGTAGGAACCACGACTCTTCCTATTCTATACATCCTGGTAACACCAAAATGTACATGGATTTAAAGAGAAGATTTTGGTGGAATGGAGTTAAGAGGGACATAGCCGAGCTAAGCGTCTTAAGAAGACTGATAATACCACTTATATGTGGCACTGCTGTCTTAGTCACATAGGAAAGAAACGTATGCATAAGCTTCATAAAGATGGAGTATTAACGACTTTTGATTTGAATTATTTAACACGTGTAAAGCTTGTATGATGGATAAAATGACTAAAACACCATACACAGGTCATCCCGAACGGGCGCATGAATTGTTAGAAACAATACATACTGATGTATGCGGTCCGATGAGCACACCGATGTGCGGTGGATACTTATACTTCGTAATCTTCACTGATGATTTGAGTAGATATTGTTATATTTACTTGGTGAAACATAAGTTTGAAACATTTGAAAAGTTCAAAGAATTTCAGAACGAAGTTGAGAATCATCGTGGCAATTTTTTTGGCGATTAGATTGTGGTGGAGAATGCCTAAGTCATGAGTATAGCAAACATCTAGGTGATCGTGGAATTGTTTCACAACTTACTCCTCCTGGAACTCCATAGAGGAATGGAATATCTGGAGGCGTAGCCGAACCTTGACATGGTGACGTCGATGATGTCCCTTACCGATCTGCCTTTATCATTTTGGGGATACGCACTTGAGACGATAACATATACACTAAACAGAGCACCTTCAAAGTCTGTTGAGTCGACACCATATGATGTCCCTTACTTCTTTAGCGAGAAACCCAATTTGTCGCATCTCAAAATTTGGGGTTGTGAAACTTATGTAAAACATTTACAACCAAATAAACTCTATCCCAAAGCAGACAAATGTTACTTCGTAGGTTATCCCAGAGCAACAATTGGGTATTCCTTATCAAAAGTCCGTTGACAAAGTGTTTGTCGCAGAAACTGGACACTTTCTCGAGAATGAGTTTCTTCTTAAAGAAGTAAGTGGGAGGATAGTAGAGCTTGACGAGATTGCTAAATCTTGGACAAAAATAAGCTGGACTAATGAACCGGAATTTGTTCCGAAAGTTGTCCACACAATTGAACCGGAAGTTCCGGGCACGACTGAAAGTTCCGGGCACAACTGAAAGTTCCGGGCTCCGGATGTTCCGATCGACGATCCAGTCTGGTTCCGGGGTTACTAGAGAGTTTGTGTTGGGAAACGTAGCATGCAATTTCAAAAAAAATTCTAGGCTCACCCAAGATCTATCTAGGAGATGCATAGCAATG
This sequence comes from Triticum aestivum, assembly GCF_018294505.1. Taxonomy (NCBI): domain Eukaryota; kingdom Viridiplantae; phylum Streptophyta; class Magnoliopsida; order Poales; family Poaceae; genus Triticum; species Triticum aestivum. Next base: position 582,535,969 of record NC_057804.1, read on the forward strand.
AGATGGGGAGAGTGTGTCTACGTACCCTCATAGACCGAAAGCGGAAGCGTTTGCTCAACGCGGTTGATGTAGTCGAACGTCTTCTCATTCTGACGATCGAGTACCGAACGTACGACACCTCCGAGTTCTGCACACGTTCAGCGCGATGACGTCCCTCGAGCTCTTGATCCAGCAGAGGGTCGAAGGAGTAGATGAGTTCCGTCAGCAGGACGGCGTGGTGGCGGTGATGGTGATGTGATTCGCGCAGGGCTTCGCCTAAGCACCGCGAGAATATGACCGGAGGTGTAAACTGTGGAGGAGGGCACCGCACACAACTAAGACCAATTGGTGTGTCTCATAGGGGCGCCCCCTCCCCCCGTATATAAAGGAGGGAGGGAGAGGAGGCAGGCCTAGGCACGCCCCAAGTGTGTGTGGGGGGGGGGGAGTCCCACTTGGACTCCCACTAGGATTCGGCCCCCCTTCCCTTTTTCGGAGGGGGAAAGGGGGAAGGAGTAGGAGAGGGAGAAGGAAAGAGTGGCGCCGCCCCCTCCTCATGGCCCATATGGCCCATATCTTTCCCCGGGGGGGGGGGTGGTCTGGTAACCCCTCTGATACTCTGATATGTACCCTACATTCCAGAGCCCTTCCAGTGTTCGAATACTAACTTCCAATAGATCAATCTTTACCTCTCGACAATTTTGAAACTCCTCGTCATGTTCGTGATGTCATCCGGGACTCCGAACAACCTTCGGTCACCAAAACACATAACTCATATAATACATAATGTCATTGAACATTAAGCGTGCGGACCCTACGGGTTTGAGAACTATGTAGACATGACCGAGACACCTCTCCGGTCAATAACCAATAGAGGAACCTGGATGCTCATATTGGTTCCCACATATTTTATGAAGATCTTTATCAGTCGAACCGCTATGTCAACATACGTTATTCCCTTTTTCATCGGTATGTTACTTGCTTGAGATTCGATCATCGGTATCTTCATACCTAGTTCAATCTCGTTTCCGGCAAGTCTCTTTACTCATTCCGTAATGCATCATCCCGTAACTAACTCATTAGTCACATCGCTTTCAAGGCTGCATATGATGTGCATTACCGAGAGGGCCCAAAGATACCTCTCCGATGCTCGGAGTGACAAATCCTAATCTCGATCAATGCCAACCCAACAAACACCTTCGGAGATACCTGTAGAGCATCTTTATAATCATCCAGTTACATTGTGACGTTCGATAGCACACAAGGCATTCCTCCGGTGTTCGGGAGTTGCATAATCTCATAGTCGTAGGAATATGTATTTGACATGAAGAAAGCAGTAGCAATAAAACTGAACGATTATTATGCTAAGCTAACGGATGGGTCTTGTCCATCACATCATTCTCCTAATGATGTGATCCCGTTCATCAAATGACAACACATGTCCATGGCTAGGAAACTTAACCATCTTTGATCAACGAGCTAGTCTAGTAGAGGCATACTAGGGACACAATGTTTTGTCTATGTATTCACACATGTATCAAGTTTCCGGTTAATACAATTCTAGCATGAATAATAAACATTTATATTGAATAAGGAAATATAAAATAACAACTTTATTATTGCCTCTAGGGCATATTTCCTTCACTCTCCCACTTGCACTAGAGTCAATAATCTAGTTCACATCGCCATGCGATTTAACACTAATAGTTCACATCTGTATGTGATTAACACCCATAGTTCACATCGCCATGTGACCAATACACAAAGGGTTTACTAGAGTCAATAATCTAGTTCACATCGCTATGTGATTAACACTCAAAGAGTAGTAAGGTGTGATCATGTTTTGCTTGTGAGAGAAGTTTAGTCAACGGGTCTACCACATTCAGAGCCGTATGTATTTTGCAAATTTTCTATGTCTACAATGCTCTGCATGGAGCTACTCTAGCTAATTGCTCCCACTTTCAATATGTATCCAGATTGAGACTCATAGTCATCCGGATCGGTGTAAAAGCTTGCATCGACGTAACTCTTTATGATGAACTCTTTATCATTTCCATAACCGAGAAATATTTCCTTAGTCCTCTTAGGTAACTAAGGATAATTTTGACCGTTGTCCAGTGATCCACTCATGGATCACTATCGTACCCCCTTGCCAAACTCATGATAAGGTACACAATAGGTCTGGTACACAGCATATCATACTTTATAGAACCTATGGATGAGGCATAGGGAATGGCTTTCATTCTCTTTCTATTTTCTGTTGTGGTCGGGTTTTGAGTCTTACTCAACTTTACACATTGCAACACAGGCAAAAACTCCCTCTTCGACTGTTCCATTTTGAACTACTTCAAAATCTTGTCAAGGTATGTACTCATTGAAAAAACTTATCAAGCGTCTTGATCTATCTCTATAGATTTTGATGCCCAATATGTAAGCAGCTTCTCCGAGGTCTTTCAATGAAAAACTTTTATTCAAGTATGCTTTTATGCTATTCAGAAATTCTACATCATTTCCAATCAACAATATGTCATCCACACATAATATTAGAAATGCTATAGAGCTCCCAGTCACTTTCTTGTAAATACATGCTTCTCCAAAAGTCTGTATAAAACCATATGCTTTGGTCACCTCATCAAAGCATATATTCCAACTCTAAGATGCTTGCACTAGTCCATAAATGGATCGCTGGAGCTTGCACACTTTGTTAGCACATTTAGGATCGACAAAACGTTCTGATTGTATCATATACAACTCTTATTTAAGAAATCCATTAAGGAATGCAGTTTTGACATCCATTTGCTAGATTTCGTAATCATAAAATGCGGCAATTGCTAACATGATTTGGACAGACTTAAGCATCGCTACGGGTGAGGAAGTCTCATCGTACTCCTTGAACTTGTCTTCATATCTGCCCAGTATGTCTTGACACGGGCAAGAGCCATCTGTGCGCCCTCTATGCACGCCGACCTCTTCATTGCATCAGCATGCGGCACCGAACCAAGAAATTGCTGCACCAAGCCAAAATAACTCTTCGGCTCCGGCTTCTCCGGCCACAGACGACTCGCAACATACTTCATGGCGAGTCCGTATAATCTGTTCAGCTCCGCCCAGGCGGCTAAACGGTCGGAGACTGACAGTGGGCGTTCTGGATTGTGGTACTGCGACCAAAAAAGCTCTTCCAATTCATGGTCACCTCGGCTGCGGAAGTGTTCGGTCGCGTCCGCCGCACTTGCGGCCAAATCCAGATAAGCGTTGTCCGAACTCCACTGCCGGTCTAATGGAGCATACTTGGGGTCTCCAAACTTCATCCGCAGCATATAAGGCTTTCCAGCCGTGATATCTCCGGCCTGACGCAGCTCCTCCTTCATCGCTCTCATGGCAGAGCGAGTATCCTTGGCTTCGACAATGATCTTTTCAAGATCCTTCTGAGCCGCCCTATCTTCTTGTTCAAGCAATCTACAGCGGTTGGTAGCATCCCTCAATTTTATGGCCATCTCGGCCATTTCCTTCTTGCTCTGGCAGTGAGCAGCCTGTTCGGCTTTTAGCTCTTTAGCCACTTTAATGGCAGCCGCATCACTCTTCCTTGTTTGCTCCTTTGCTCGGGCAAGTTCCGCCCGAAGGTTCTCCACGGCAGCAACACCATCTACATAAAACATATATAAGGCCCAAGCATCAAGCCCCTATTGCTGGGTGTCTTTTGAACATACCTTGAGCCTCGTCTAGCCGCTTATGTACAAGCGCGATGTCGGCATCTGCTACGTCAAGTTGCCGCTTCAGTTCGGCAGATTCATCAGTCTGGCTAGCCACCGAACACCTCACCACCTTTATGGAATAGGTGGCACATTATACCTGGGGTTATGATCCTCTGTGCTCCATCACTCGTGACGACACACAGAGTCTCAGGGGCTACTACTCATACAGGGCACATTTAATATGCGGCTCTGCCAAAAGATACACCTTTTTACATACTTCGAAGCCTGCTAGTAAACTCCTGGCAGCCTCGTACAATCCGCTTTCCGCGGACGAAATCCTTCCAATCACCGTATCCATCAATATACGGTGTTCTTCTGAGATGGACGCCCCACTAAGCAGATCCTTCAGCCCCTCCGCCTGCGCGCAAGAGGGTGCCGAACTAGTCTGATGACCTTTCTCAGGGTCCGGACTCGAAAAATCCCTCCGGGACAATACCTCGGGGTCGCCAGCCTCGTAAGACGGTGGAACAAGGGGAGGCATTTTGCTCTCTATCATCTCTGGACGAAGATCCCCTGAAGATGAGCTCTTCTGAGAAGGGTTAAGATCCGAACTGCAAGATAATGTTTTGGTTATTTTCCTCAGGAGTAAAACATGAATGTGATTCATTATGGAACCCCTCCCTTCACTTACGCCTCGGGGGAGAGCGGGTCCCCTTTAGGGGGCAGTTCGGCTGAAGCGTTCTCCGGTGCCGAACCCTCTGACGAAGATTTCTTTCCCCGTTTTGAGGTTATCACCTCCGGGTCTTCAGAGGCAGTCCTTTTCTTTCCCTGGTCGGGATAATTTTCGATTATTCCCTTCCTAACGGCCTCCTTCATGGAGGCGGTAGCTCCTTGGTTCCCCCCTTCGCCTTCCGCCAACGACGCGGCCTCCAGCATCCTGGTCAACATGGGATTCGGCACGGTCTCGGGCAGGGGGGCTGGACACCTGATAAGCTTAGCCTTCGCTATCCACTCCTGTTCAAAGGGCAACTCTGCTAAAGGGTAGATTTGATAAAAAATATGGATGGTATGTGCAAATACGGGGCTACTTACATTAGCATCTGGGCGGTTGCAGCTCAGACCAGCGTCCTCCGACAAATCTGGACACCTTGCTTGTGATCCGAAGAACAATTTGTACATCTCCATGGGTGTCATTCCCATGAAGTGTTGTAGGACCCGTGGTCCCTCAGGATTGAACTCCCATAGGTGGAGAGGTCGACGTTTGCAGGGCAGTGTGCGGCGAATCACCATGACTTGCGCCACCACGGTCAGATTGATATCTCTTTCTAGGTGATCTCGAATACGGCCCTGCAGCAAGGGTACGTCTTTTAGCGGCCCCCAGATAAGTACCTCATTAACCCATGATGCCAGCCGTGGTGGGGGACCCGAGCGAAAGGTAGGCGGTGCCACCCATGTGGTGCCCCTAGGGGCTGTGATGTAAAACCAGTCCCGTTGCCATAAGCCGAGCTCCTCTTGAAAAGAGCCTCCGGGCCATGGAGCATCGTCCATCTTGCTTATTATAGCCCCTCCGCACTCAGCGTGCTGCCCCTCGATCACTTTCGGTTCCACTTTGAAGGTTTTTAGCCACAATCCGAAGTGAGGGGTGATATGGAGGAAAGCCTCACACATGAAAATGAATGATGAGATCTGGAGGATGGACTCCGGAGCTAGGTCATGGAACTCCAGCCCGTAGTAAAACATAAGCCCCTCACAAAGGGATCGATCGGGAAGCCTAGTCCCCGAAGGAAATGCGATGCGAACACCACGCTTTCACCAGGCTGGGGGGCGGGAATAGCTTGCCGTTGAGTAGGCAGTCTATGCGAGATTTCGCCGGTTAGATACCTGTCATCTCTCAACTTTCACACATCTTCTTCCGTGATGGAGGAAGGCATCCACCGGCCTTGAGGGTCGGAGCCGGACATCTTCGAAGGTCCGAAGCACCTAAAACTAGAGCTTTGGGTGTTGGAACTCGAAGCGAGGGGCGGATTTGATTGGTTTAAGAACAAGGTGGCCGGGCCTTGGTTCCTTTATAAAGGAGGTGAATACCAAGAGCCCTCCCCGTAACCGTTTGAGACTCACTTTCAATTAGGGAGTCATACCTGAGTCACGGTTGGGTTACCCACACCCGTATTGATGAGAATCCCGGAATAAGGGGACACGATCTCTTCTTTGACAAGACGTGCCAAGGAAACCGCCTCGCTAAACGCGCTGAGGTGGAACAATAAAATGAATAAAGAGCCTGGCTGTGGCATGATGTCACGCCACGGAATACGTCAGCAGATCCGATTGATACAAATATTATTCTCTCTACGAAGGAATGTGGGACTTATTTTGCAGAGCCGGACACTACCCTGGTGTTCAACATCTTCTATGAAATATTCGGAGGAGGAACCCGCCTTGCAATGCCGAAGACAACTTGCGCGCTGGACTCGTCGTCATTGAAGCCTGGTTTAGGGGCTACTGAGGGAGTCCTGGATTAGGGGGTGTCCGGATGGCCGGACTAAGACCTTTGGCCGGACTCCCGGACTATGAAGATACAAGATTGAAGACTCCGTCCCGTGTCCGGATGGGACTTTCCTCGGCGTGGAAGGCAAGCCTGGCGATACGATATGAAGATCTCCTCCCATTCTAACCGACTCTGGGTAACCCTAGCCCTCTCCGGTGTCTATATAAACCGGAGAATTTTAGTCCGTAGGACGAACAACAATCATACCATAGGCTAGATTCTAGGGTTTAGCCACTCCGATCTCATGGTAGATCTACTCTTGTACTACCCATATCATCAATATTAATCAAGCAGGAGTAGGGTTTTACCTCCATCGAGAGGGCCCGAACCTGGGTAAAAACATCGTGTCCCTTGTCTCCTGTTACCATCCGCCTAGACGCACAGTTCGGGACCCCCTACCCGAGATCCGCCGGTTTTGACACCGACACACACCTTTTGCACTTCTTCTTCCTTGGACCAAGGCCCTTTCCTTCACTGCTTGCTCTAATCCTCTGTTTTCTTGGCCTGCCTGGTGCTTGTTTTTGAACAGAAGCACATAACTTGAATCCAGGATCTACAATGTCCCACTGTTACTTGCCTTCCAAAGCTGGTAGGTTTTCAGCATAAGTGGCTCTGAACATCTCAATAGAGTAGTACTTATGGACATACTTATCAATTGCATTAGCATCACCCCTTAGAGAAGTGATGAAGAAAAGTGCATGGATGCAGGGCTTACCAGTCACCTGCCATTGCTTGCTGCAAGTCCATTTCTCCAGGTCCACAGGATACCTCCATTCTCTCTTCTCTCTGTCAGTTGCAGTTACCTCAGCCTCTGTTGGGCTTCTCCTCACAATGCTCATCTCCAAACCTTTAGTTTTCTCCATTAATGCCTTCATTACTGCTGGTATGATGTTGTGCCCAATGAAATGGTCAATGCAAATTATTTTTCTTAGGTCAAACTTCTCCATAATATACTGCCTGATCTTGTCAAGCAGGTCAACTAGGTGTAGGCCCTTGTATTTCTTGATTCTAGAGTTGAATGATTCAGCTAGATTGTTATTTACATAGTCAACCTTGCTCAACTCAGTGAAATTAGCTCTAGCCCAGATTTTCGTGTGGTGCTCCTCAAGATAGTCCTTCACTTTGAGCTTGCTTTTCAACTGGTTCAGATGATAATTGTGCTTTTTGATGCTATAAGTAAGTGAGCAAGGCCACATATTGTCATCATAAAATTTCCCTTTGAATTTCTTCCCAAAATTTTGAGACAAATGTCTCATGCACTCTCTATGCTCAACTCCAGGATAAACATCATCAACAACACTCTCCAGTCCTTTGCAAGCATCAGTATGGATAACTAATCCTTCAGGATGTCCTATAACTTTCTTCAAATTATTGAAAAACCATGTGCAACTCTCGGTGGACTCCACTTCAAGAACACCATATGCAACAGGAAATAACCAATTGTGTGCATCTAGGGCACACGCTGCTACAAGTTGGCCCCTAAACCTACCATGCAATGCAGTTGCATCTACAACCAAGTATGGCCTGCACCCCTCTAGAAACCCCTTCTGACAAGCTTTGAAACAGACAAAAACCCTTCTAAAACACTCTTTGTAGAATTTCTTTCCTTTTAACTTGTACTCCACTATGTGATGGTCAATGTCAACAACACTGCCTGGTGATGCCCTCTCTACTTCTGCTTTGAAAGCAAAAAGTAACTGAAAACTGTCATTGTACTTACCATATAACTTGTCAAGTGCCATTTCCTTACCATAGTAGCATCTGCTGTAAGGCACCTCAACACCATACTTCTCTAACAACCTAACCTGGATATTCTTTGTGCCAATCCCTGGATTTTTTCTGATCCAAGCCATAGAAGCATCTGCAATCCACCTTCTTTTTGCAGCTCTCAATCTCTGAGATTTGTTCACACTAGGACATGTGTGAGGGTGGAGGTTCACTTTGATCTGAAAATAAAACAAGGAAACAAATGGTCTGTCAGTACACCATTAGTAAAACAAAAAGTCACAATTTTAAAACAAATAGTAGTAAACTAAATAGCTAGTACCTGAAACAAAGTGCTCCTCATCATCAAAGATGCATGCAGCTTCCACTTACACCTGTCATAGGCACATTTAATAGTGAACCTACTCTGGTCACTCTTCAGTGTGATGTACTCAGTTTTAGGCTTGATTGAGAATGTTCCAACTGCATTTCTGCAATCAACTGCCCAAGGAAAGACCACACCTTCCTCAATGCTTGGGTTATCTCTATCATACATCATGACAGGTCTGTCCTCAGCTACATCCTCAAAAGCTCCCATTTCATGATCCTCTAGCCTTTCATCTTCATCAGTATCTGAAAATTCTGCAGGTATGTAGTCTTCATTTGCTGCATGTTCCTGATTATTTTGTTGTACATAACCTGGATAAAGCTTCTCATCCTCCTCATCAGACAAAATAGGTGCATTAGGTAGTGCTTCCTCCACAACTAGATCAGGTTGATCATCTTCTTTCTCAGTGCCACTTGGAGTAGTTGGGGTGGTACTAGCACTTGCTGCACTAGTGCCAGGAGCACTAGGAGTACTGCTAGCTCCTGTCCTAGATGCAGATGGTTGAAAGAGCAATCATGCTCTTACATCATGTTTTTGATGTTGATGACAGTATACATGCAGGGGACTAACAATGGTTGTTTAGTAAATCTCAGGTGTTAGTCCCCGGTTTCATCGACGTGTGTGGATCAAGAGCATACGAAGTAACTTTGCTCAAGGATGAAGTATCAAAAGTGATTTCATATTTATTTCCTTGAGTATAGGATCCCGCACTATTAAGAGGGGATCGATAGGGTTAGCTTAAGACTTGCTCATGTCAATAACAACCGTTCAAAACTAGGCTAGTGATCCAACTTTATGCCCTCTGATAAGGTTCTGTCTCTGGCATACCGGATGTCCGGGATTGTCCCCAGATGTCCGGGCTCACGGCAGATATCCGGCCTGCAGGCCGAATTTCCGGCCCTGGCTATCCAGAATGCATTTTTGCTGGTATCATTTGCCGGATGTCCGACCCTCTATGCCGGATGTCCGGGCTCTCATGCCGCACCGGATGTCCGGGCCTTATCCCGGATGTCCGGCCCCTACTACCACAGAACAAATGGGTTTCTGTAACCGCCTTGTGATCATGCCGGATGTCCGGTCATCTACCGGATGTCCGGGATTTCCTGATACATCGGATGTTCGGGCTTGGACCCCGGATGTCCGGCCTCTCTGTTTTCCGCTCTACATCTGCTGTGTTCCTTGTGTGCCCTTGCCAATCCGGATGTCCGGCCTCTAGCCCGGATGTCCCGCCTGCCCGATCATTTACACTATAACGGCCACATTTGCACTCACACTATATATAGCCCTTCTCCCCCATGGGAGTGGGTTGATCACTCACTTTTAACATACCCTAGAACACATTTCTTACTCTCTCTCACTCCTCCACACCAAATCTTAGATCCCCAAGGGATTAGAGAGCATTTGTGAGAAGTTGTCCAATCAAGTGATAGATCCACTCCTCCTTATTTGCACCAAAGGAATTCGTGATTTGAGCAAGTTTTGAGCTTTCCCCCATCGTTCTTGTTACTCTTGGAGGTTGGAGACTCCTAGGCGGTAGGAGTCATTCGGAGAGGAATCGAACTTTGTGATTACCCTCGGAAAAGTTTGTGAGGGTTTGGAGACCACCCCAAGGTCTACCACTAGTGGTTGAGAAACGCCTCCGTGGTGTTGTCTCAAAGGGAGAATAGGGTGAGCCTTCGTGGCGTTGGTGTGCCTTCGTGGTAACATCCACCTCTCTAATGGTGCCTAGTTTCCCTCCAAGGAAGTGAACATCGGCATACATCCTCGTCTCCCGGAGTTGCGGTTATTCCTAACCCTAACTCTCTACTTGTGGTTACTTGTCTCTTTGCACTTACGTACATCATATTGTGCTTGCTTACTTACGTGCTTGTGTTACTTGCTTAGTACTTAGTACTCACTTGCAATTGTTAGGCTCATCTTCATATTCCGCATTATTGCCTAAAATTGCTAAGTAATAATTAAAATTTGTAATTGTACCTATTCACCCCCCTCTAGGTCCATCTCGATCCTTTCAATTGGTATCAGAGCCTCGTGCTCTATTCTTGTGGCTTAACCGCCCTAGAGCGAGATGAACCCATATGGGACTCCCCTGGTTGTAGATCCTAAGGATAAAGGCGAGGCTTCTTCTGAAGTCAAGTCCTTTACGTCTGAGGATCTAGAACGGGCCCTTGCTAAGCAAAAAGAGGAGCATGATGCTTCTCTTGAGGCCTTGGTCCAAATGAGATTAGCCACGTTGTCCACGGTGCTTGCACCACTCTCAGGTGGTGTGGCTTCGAGGCCAACTGTGCCTACTTCATCACTTGGTCAACAACCTCCTAGCAATGAACACGCCAGTGTTCCTTGGCTTTATGCAAGACCTCAGGTTGAGAAACCAAGATATAATCCTCAAGGCAAACCTCCTTTACTTAGTGCCACTTCCGATTTTGCTTTGTGGAGAGTTGCTATGCAGGATCATCTTCGACATGGAAACGATGAGATGCTGGAGATCATAGAGTATGGCTATCATGTGGTTGATCCAAAGAACCCCACACCAAGAGAAATATATGACAAGAACCTCAATGACACTGCAATCATGTGTATAAGGAGAGGTATGGCTGAAAAGCAAAGGAGACCGTTCATACACATCACATGTGCCAAGGAACTATGGGAAAGTATTATAAGATCCAAGACTGGCACCTCTACCCTCCGGAGTGCTCAATATGAAATTGCCAAGGGGCAATTGCAAAACTTTTGTATGGAGAAAGGTGAAACCCCCAATCAACTCCATGAGCGTCTCATGACTCTCACTGCCGATATTGAGTCATGTGAGTGTGACAAGACACAAGATGGATTCAACATGACTAAGCGTTTCCTTGTGGATAAGTTGCTTCATGCTCTTGCCCCATATCACCATCAAATGGTGTGGGACATAAGACAACACCATACCTTCAAGGAAATGACTACAGATGACATCATATCCACCTTTCAACTATTTGAAGAGTCGAAGGCTAATGCCACAAAACATCTTGCCATGCATGGTTCCCCATCATCAAAGATCAATCTTGCATTGAAGGCCAAGCATGTATGTGAAGATGAGCAAAGTGAAGAAGAAGAAGAAGATGATGATGATGATGAAGATGGTGATGAGATTGAATCCGACGAGGGCCCTTCATATGAAGACATGGCTCTCTTTGTCAAGAAGTTTAGCGCGGGAAAATTCAAGGGAAGATTTCCAAAGAAGAAAGTAAGAAAATGCTACAACTGTGAAGAAACCAACCACTTCTCCAACGAGTGCCCTTATGAGAAGAGAGAAGATAAACCAAGGTTTCCCAAGACCTTTCCCAAGAAGAAGTTGCCAAATCCTTTGAACTCCAAGCTCAAGAAGAGAGATGGAAAAGCAATGGTTGCTCAAGAAGAATCCGATCCGGATGATGTTAGTGGTGTTGCCGGAGTTGCTCAAGACTCTCAAAACACCTTGAGGTTAGTAAACAAGAGTGGTGACGTGGTCACCTACAACTACATGAAAGATTACAAGGGCAACGCTCACAAGTGCCTAATGGCAAAGGCCATGGTTGAAGATGGAGAGGACCAAAGCTCTTCTGACAAGGTCAAGGTAACTCCACGATCAAATCCTCCTCTCTTCACTCCTTCTACTCCTAGTGATGAGTATCTTGATGCGGAGGATAGTTATGAGGATGATGATCTAGATGATCCTATGATTGCTAAACTTAATAAGTTCATGTGCTCCCTCAAAGGAAAGAAGCTCACTATGTTTCGTATGCTTATGGAGATGGTGAGTAAGCACACCATCACCATTAAGGAACTCGAAACCCTCGTCACTGAGGAAAAGGAAAAATGTGAAATCCTTGAGCGGAAAGTCCAATATGAGGAAGCACGAAATGATGAACTATGCTTAAAAATTGGTGCAAATATTGATGTTCACACTAATGATCTTGCCTCCTTGAAAAAGGCTATTGATTCTTGCGAAGAGTTAATGAATGATAAAAGTAAGCTTGTAAAGTCTCATGCTTCTCTATCTAAGGATTGTGAGCTTCTATCCGTGTCTCTCAAGACTAAGGAAGGAGAGCTCACCGTTCTTACAAAGAGTTTTGAGACACTCAAACTTACTTATCTTGAAACTCTAGCCAAGGCTTACTCTTCTCCTATTATCAATGTTGATGCTTGTACTACTAACTCTAGTAGTGATCTAGCATCTATTCTTGAGGAAAATCGTATTCTCAAGGCTCAAATCGAGGTCTCATGACATGTGCTCAAGGGCAAAAGAATCTTGATGAGATATTGAGCCAACACAATGAGGTGTTTGCCAAAGAGGGACTTGGGTTTGACCCAAGCACAAGCAAGAAGAAGACATCCTCTCAAAAGTGCACAACTCCTCTAAAAGAAACATTTGTAAGAGAAGGGCACAAGGAGAAAGGTAAGGTTGTGAGTGGGAAGGCCACAAGGGGCATGCCCACTCTCAACAAGCCTAAAGAGTTCATGCCTCCATCCTATGTACTTCGTAAGACTAAGGATGGACAAGTCTTTGCAAAATTTGTTGGTCCTCGAAATGCATTCCGGTTCTATGCTATTTGGGTCCCTAAGACCCTTGTGACTAACTTGAGAGGTCCCATTGCAAAATGGGTGCCTCTAACCAAGTCCTAATTGTGTGTAGGTTAACTTCTCCGGTGGAGTGAAATGGGTGATTGATAGTGGATGTACAAATCATATGACCGGAGATAGCAAATTGCTCTACGATTTCATGGAAGCTATTCAACCATTCATGAGCATTATGTTTGGTGGAGGTTCAAAAGGACAGGTACTCGGGTTGGGCAAGGTGGCTATCACAAATGACATGTCTCTTGCAAATGTCATGCTTGTCCAATCCCTTAAATACCACTTGCTTTCTGTTCGCCAATTGGCTTCTGTTGGTTATGATACACTCTTTGGACTAACGGATGTGAAAGTCTTTAAGAGAGATACTCTCGAAGTGGCCTTTGTTGGAGAGTTGGATGGCAACCTTTACACGGTTGATTTCTCGAAACAGAGCACATTCCATGCAACTTGTCTAATGGCCAAGGCTGACAAGGGGTGGCTATGGCATCATCGGCTAGCCCATGTTGGCATGAGAAATCTTCAAGATCTCTTAAAGGGGAATCACATCCTTGGACTAACCAATGTCTCTTTTGAGAAAGATCGTGTGTGTAGTGCATGCATAGCCGGGAAGCAACATCAATCAAAGCACCCACCCAAGAACATAGTATCTACTTCAAGGCCCCTGGAGCTCCTTCATGTGGATCTTTTTGGGCCTCCTTCATGGGATAGTCTTGGTGGGAAAAAGTATGGGCTTGTCATTGTTGATGATTACTCAAGATATACATGGGTGTTCTTCCTCAAGTCCAAGGACGAAACGAAGATCACCTTCATTGATTTTGCCAAGCAAGCCCAACGCAAGTTTGACAAAGAAATCTGGGCAATAAGAAGTGACAATGGCTCTGAGTTCAAGAACTATACCTTGGAAGAATTTCTTAGTGATGAAGGGATTGAGCATCAGTATTCAGCTCCATACACTCCTCAGCAAAATGGTGTAGCCGAAAGGAAGAACCGTACACTTGTAGAGATGGCAAGGTCCATGTTGGATGAATACAAGTCACCACATAGTTTTTGGGCCGAAGCTGTCAACACCGCATGCCATGCATCAAACCGGCTCTTCCTCCGCACTATATTGGAAAAGACTCCATATGAGCTTCTAACTGGAAACAAGCCAAATGTCAAGTACTTTTGTGTATTTGGGTGCAAATGTTTCATCCTCAACAAAAGAGAACGGTTAGGAAAATTTCAATCCAAAACAATTGAGGGTATATTTGTTGGCTATGGATCAAACTCTCACGCCTATAGAGTCTACAACAAATCCAATGGATGTGTTGTAGAAACTTGTGACGTGGTGTTTGATGAATTTAATGGCTCCCATGGGGAGCAAGTTGATCTAAGTGATGTAGGTGAAGAAGATTCTTCTCAAGACATTTTGACCATGGGTGTTGGTGCACTTCTTCCTACGGAACAAGAATCTCATGATGATGAAGAAGAAGATGGAGGTCTCACACATCATCAAACTATTTCAACATCCATACCACCACAAGCTCCTATTGTTCAACCGATACCCTTAGCCCAAGTTGAAGAGAATGATCAAGTTCCCCTTCATGATAATCTTCAAGAACAAGATCATCATCAAGTGCAAGAACAAGAAAGTCCAACCATTGATGATGAACCTCAACAAATGCAATATGAACAAGAAGATCTTCCTCCACACATTAATGATCCATATGTTGAGGATGTGGATGATGGACATGAAGTTGAACCTCATGAAACCCTTACCTCCATCATGCCTCGAGTGGCCGGTCGTGTTGATGTTGACAAAATTCTCACTGGAATATCAGAAGGTAGAGTCACTCATAAACATTTGACAAACTTTTGTGCTCACTTCTCATTTGTGTCTAGTATTGAGCCCCTCAAGGTACAAGATGCATTGATGGACAACGATTGGCTAGTTGCTATGCAAGAGTTGAATAGTTTTGAACACAACCAAGTGTGGTCATTAGTCAAGAGGCCATCTACCGAGCACAACATCATTGGAACAAAATGGATTTCCAAGAACAAGCAAGATGAAAATGGTGTAATCATCCGCAACAAGGCAAGGTTAGTGGCACAAGGGTACTCACAAGTTGAAGGTTTGGACTTTGGTGAGACCTTTGCCCCCATTGCCCGTCTTGAATCCATTCGCATCTTACTTGCTTATGCCGCTTTCAATGGTTTTACATTACATCAAATGGATGTGAAGAGTGCTTTCCTTAACGGTCCTCTACAAGAAGAAGTATATGTGTCACAACCACCCGGGTTCGTTGATCCCTTTCACAAATACTATGTGTATAAACTTCATAAGGCTTTGTATGGCCTCAAACAAGCACCTCGTGCTTGGTATGATCATTTGAAGAAGTTTTTACTCGATGATGGTTTTGTGAGAGGGGTGATCGATCCCACTCTTTTTACTAAGAGGGACAAGGGTGATTTGATCCTATGCCAAATCTATGTAGATGACATCATTTTTGGTTCTCCTAACATTCATTTGTGCAAGAAGTTTGCGGCTTCAATGACCAAGAATTTTGAAATGTCACTCAATACGGATTTGAAGTTCTTTCTCGGATTTCAAATTCAACAATTTCAAGAAGGAATTTTCTTATCTCAAGCAAAGTACCTCAAGGATATCCTAGAGAAGTTTGGCATGTCTGATGCTAGTCCATGCAAGACACCCATGCCAACCAAAATTGCTCTCACTGAAGACACAAATGGTACTCCTTTCGACCCATCTACTTACCGCTCTATGATTGGTTCATTGCTTTATCTTTGTGCATCTAGACCAGACATCATGTTCAGTGTATGCATGTGTGCTAGATTTCAAGCTTTCCCTATGGAAAGTCATCATAAGGCGGTTAAGCATATTCTTAGATACCTTGTTCACACCCCAAAGTTGGGCCTCTGGTACCCCAAGGATGCTAAGTTTGATCTTATTGGGTACACGGATGCGGATTGGGCTGGAAACAAAGTGGATCGTAAGTCCACATCCGGTGCATGTCAGTTTCTTGGACGATCCTTGGTAAGTTGGTCCTCGAAGAAACAAAATTGTATTGCTCTCTCTACCGCAGAAGCTGAATACATTGCTGCCGCCAGTTGTGCAACTCAGTTGTTATGTATGAGGCAAACTTTGAAGGATTACGGTATCACCTATAGACATGTGCCTCTTCTATGTGATAATGAAAGTGCCATCAATATTGCTGAGAACCCTAAAGATCATCTCCGCACCAAACACATTGATATTAGGTATCATTTCTTGAGAGATCATGTTGAAAAGGGAGATATTCACATTGATCACATTGGTACAGATTTGCAACTGGTAGATATCTTCACCAAACCGTTAGATGAAGCAAGGTTTTGTCGACTTAGGCGTGAACTTGGTATCTTGGAGCTTGACAATATTATGTGAAATCTAGTACCCATTCATGCATGAATCTAATGTCTGGTCATGATGTAGGCATATATTTAGGGGGAGGCATTCAATTCATGAATGCTCTCACCTTACATAATGCATAAAAAGAACCAACACTCTCAAAGCTACCATGGGTCTCGAACTACGGTGCTTTAACATGATGGAGTCATGACTATATGCCCAAAGTCCACATCTTTGCGGCACTATGTTACATATGCTCAAACATGGTGACCTCGGTCATTGCGTGTATCTTATGTATGTGAAACTTTTGTTTTTTTGTTGTTGTTAGGGATGCTATTTCATCTTAGTATGGCCTTAGAATTACTCAGGGAGTCACTTTTATCAATTCTCTCCAAAACTCCTTGGCGGAGTCCATATCAAATCACGGAAATTATCTTCTTTCCAATCTCTCTCTGGCCTAAATCTGTTGTCCTGTGGCCGGACATCCGGCCCACTGCCGGACATCCGGGCTTTAGCCGGACATCCGGGCCCTGATCCTATAGCTGTCGGTCCCTCACACACTAGATATCCGGCCTCCTTCCCGGATGTCCGGCCCGTTGTCCCCTTTTTACACGCTCTCTGATCTTCGCTCGCCGGATATCCGGGTCGGGCCCCGGATATCCGGTCCGTAACCGCGGCCACACATATCTGGGGAGGGGCTCGGGCGTTTGGGGCTCATTTCCCATTCACTCACGTTCCTCTCCCCCAGCGCTCGTCACAGCCGCCGCCGCCGGGCTGCCGCTCCGGTGCTGCCCCGACCCTATTCTACGTGCTCCGGCCCCGATCTCCTGCTCATGGCCTCTCCTCCTCCCGATCTACGATCCTATCCAATCCATTTCTTGGGTTGGGTTGTGAATCCCTTGGGAGGGACCGGTGTTGTGTGGGAGTAACTGCCGGAGTTCATCATGGCAAGGACCAAGAACTGTGGCCCCGATCGTCCTGAGTCCTCTTCCAGGGTTGTCACCGGCAAGGCTCAACCGACTCTGATGAGCATGCTCGGCCTAAGAAGAAGAAGGCCACCACCGTTAAGAAGAAGAAGAGGGCACCATCCACTAGTCCGTCGGCCTCGGATCCAGATGATGCGGACTATGTTGGGGAGGATGAGGAGGTCTGTGCACCAAGACACTCCGTTGGACAGTCAAAGCCCGGTACTAGGAGGGCCCCGATGCCTCATGTCAGCAGGTCTGCAATGCCCGTTGCTCATGGTCGTCGCATCTCCATGGAGCTTCCTGACAGCGGGGATCGTGCTCCTCACAACTTCAAAACTCTAGGGGCAGCTCAATATCTTGCGTTTCGTCGGGATGTCAATCAATATAAGATGGTGGCTGATGCGGAGGATCCTTGGTTCTGGACTCGTATGCAGCAGGATCTTTATTCCAGTTTCGTCCGTGGGGTGGCCTTGCTCCTCACTCATACTTGGATCTGAACTTCCTACGTGAGAATCCTGACATGTTTCCAAATGATCCGGTCCAGATCATTGATGATATGACTCTCGGTCCCGCAATGACCTTCAGGTGTGATTGGAATGAAGCTGCCATTCTACAGTTCTATGCCACCTGTTTCTTTGGTCCGGACAACACTGTCACTTGGAGGACTGATAACACCACTCTGAGCATCACCTATGACAGGTTTGTTCAGATTTTAGGTCTCTCCGGTGTTGGCCATCACATCCACAGTATGTATCCTGAGAGCAAGCCCAAAGCGATTGATGCTTGCTTACCACTTATCAAACCTACCTCTCAGCTCACTCAAGAAGAACTTGCATATCCACTCAATGAGGTATCTATCTTCCGTGCTCCTTACTACATCCTCTATCAGTGTGTGCTTCACACTCTCTATCCTAAGAAGGGAGATCGCTCGCGGGCCTACAACTATTGCATTGACTTGATGGTTTGTATGCATGACAAACCCACTGAGCCTCTGGACACAACCCATTTCATTTGGCATGAGATCCGTCTTTGCAACTTCATTCAGACACACCAGTTTCCTCATGCTCCATTCATTCAGGATTTGATTGATCATACTGCTCCATTTGAGGTGGTCAAGACTACTGTTCACTCTTGTTGGAAGCCTGCTCCTCATATGCGTGTGGTGGCTGCGGCTCCGCCTACTGCTCCTTCATAGTCTAGGAGGTCTGCTAGCAGGACTCAGCCCACTGGTTCCTTTGTTCCATCTTCCTCAACGGCTCCCCGTGGTCGCTTAGCGATGTTCATCAGCAAGGCTCAATCTACCATCATGAGGTCCATCACTTTTAGCTGTCAGCAGAATTATGATGTTCAGAAGCGCCTCATCCTCTCCAAGAATCAGCTCAAGCAGCGCCTCCATAACCGTGGGAGTCCCGTGAGTGACGATGATCCTATTCCCGCGGCTCCGTCCACCTCTACGTTAGGCTTCCCCTCTCGTGACGAGTATCTGGAGTTCTTTGATGATCTTGATGACATCCGCCAGGAGTGACCGAGTGTGCCCCTTTTTTTATTTGTTGCTGTCAAAGGGGGAGAAGTAGTATTACTTGATGTACTAGCTCGTTGTGTTAGCCCCACTATTATTCAAACTTGGTATGTTGAACTTGTTATGTTGCTTGGGATTAGCCCTACTGTTATTCGAACTTGGTATGTTAAACTTGGTATGTTGCTACCTACGTTATCGTATTATCTTGATCATGTGAGTCTATATTGATTACCTTGTGGCTATGGAATTGTTGTTTCCTTATCCATGTGTCATTATGATTTCCTATGTGCATGGCAAATACATATATATCTTCTGGAGATACACATGCATTCTAATACATTCATTGCATGCTCACAATGAGGGGGAGCCAAATACAAATAGAAACATCAACATACTTTGTATTCTTGCTCTCATATTTGTCAATACTGATTATTTATTACAACTGTGATAGTACATGTGTGATTGTCATCAACAAACAAAAGGGGGGAGATTGAAAGAGAAATCATGCTCTTACATCATGTTTTTGATGTTGATGACAATATACATGTAAGGGACTAACAATGGTTGTTAAGTAAATCTCAGGTGTTAGTCCCCGGTTTCATCGACGTGTGTGGATCAAGAGCATATGAAGTAACTTTGATCAAGGATGAAGTATCAAAAGTGATTTCATATTTATTTCCTTGAGTATAGGATCCCACACTATTAAGAGGGGATCGATAGGGTTAGCTTAAGACTTGCTCATGTCAATAACAACCGTTCAAAACTAGGCTAGTGATCCAACTTTATGCCCTCTGATAAGGTTCTGTCTCTAGCATACCAGATGTCCGGGCTTGTCCCCAGATGTCCGTGTTCACGGTGGATATCCAGCCTGCAGGCCGGATTTCCATCCCTGGCTATCCAGAATGCATTTTTGCTGGTATCATTTGCCGGATGTCCGGCCCTCTATGCCGGATGTCCGGGCTCTCATGCCGCGCCGGATGTCCGGGCCTTATCCCGGATGTCCGGCCCCTACTACCACAGAACAACTGGGTTTCTGTAACCGCCTTGTGATCAGCCGGATGTCCGGTCATCTACCGGATGTCCGGGCCTTCCTGATACGCCGGATGTCCGGGCTTGGACCCCGGATGTCCGGCCTCTCTGTTTTCTGCTCTGCCTCTGATGTGTTCCTTGTGTGCCCTTGCCAATCTGGATGTCCGGCCTCTAGCCCAGATTTCCGGCCTGCCCGTTCATTTACTCTATAATGGCCACATTTGCACTCACACTATATATAGCCCTTCTCCCCCACGGGAGTGGGTTGATCACTCACTTTGAACAAACCCTAGAACACATTTCTTACTCTCTCTCACTCCTCCACACCAAATCTTAGATCCCCAAGGGATTAGAGAGCATTTGTGAGAAGTTGTCCAATCAAGTGATAGATCCACTCCTTCTCCTTCTTTGCACCAAAGGAATTCGTGATTTGAGCAAGTTTTGAGCTTTCCCCCATCGTTCTTGTTACTCTTGGAGGTTGGAGACTCCTAGGCGGTAGGAGTCATTCGGAGAGGAATTGAACTTTGTGATTACCCTCGGAAAAGTTTGTGAGGGTTTGGAGACCACCCCAAGGTCTACCACTAGTGGTTGAGAAACGCCTCCGTGGTGTTGTCTCAAAGGGAGAATTGGGTGAGCCTTCGTGGCGTTGGTGTGCCTTCATGGTAACATCCACCTCTCTAACAGTGACTAGCTTCCCTCCAAGGAAGTGAACATCGGCATACATCCTCGTCTCCCGGAGTTGCGGTTATTTCTAACCCTAACTCTCTACTTGTGGTTACTTGTCTCTTTACACTTACGTACATCATATTGTGCTTGCTTACTTACGTGCTTGTGTTACTTGCTTAGTACTTAGTACTCACTTGCAATTGTTAGGCTCATCTTCATATTCCGCATTATTGCCTAAAATTGCTAAGTAATAATTAAAATTTGTAATTGTACCTATTCACCCCCCCTCTAGGTCCATCTCGATCCTTTCAATGGTCTACCCCTTTTTCTACCTCTGGTCCCTCCAGCAGTTGTCCTAGATGCAGGTGTTTTCTCACACCTTTCTCCTCTTATTCTCTGAATTACTGTAATTTCCAAATTGCATGACCTTGTCTCTTCATTTCTTGCAAATATCAAACCTAACTCATCATCACACTGTAGAGGGTTCCAACTCTCCTATGAACTGTCCTAGTATCTTATGTCAACAACATCAAACAATCCCCATGGATACTTTGCACAAATACTAGCCCTAAAATCATTAAATGAACTACTACTGCTGTCCACAACTAATGGAAATGTGAAGCTGCTTTCTTTTCCTCTAGTACCAGCAGAAACTATGACTGTGGTCTCCATTCTAATAGATAGAAAGAATGCAACAGCTGGATCCATCCTACAATAATGAACACAACATCTACCATGACTAAATCTTCTCTGAATCAAGCCTACAATACTATGGAAAAGCAGATCTGAGACTTACCCCGTCGGGATCCCCCGTGCAGATGCGGTGCCCTTGCCTTTGTCGCCCTGACTACTACCACAGCCGCCTTCAACGCCCCCCCTAACCGATGGCAAGCTTTTATCATCGTCGATGATGTCACCGCCGCCGTGGCCGTGCGCGCAGCCATCGCCCTCCCGCGCCGATGCGATTCCCTTCTTGTGGTGGCGGCTGCCGCCTAGGGTTTCTCCATTCTCCCCCATCGCCTGGAAATGGATGTGTTGGTGCTACAGACAACGTTCTGGTGGTGGTGCCCTTAGGGTTTCTGGATCTGGTGGTGGCGCCGACGAACTAGGGTTTGGACAGGGAGAGAGAGTGACGGGAGGAATGGGGAACAAAAGAGTGAGGGGGGAACAAGCGAGTGAGCACGGGGGGCAAGTCAGTTCCTAAATCTAGCGGCGGTAGCGGTCAAACGGCGCTGACTGGACGGAACCGTGACGGGAGGGCAAAAGCACAAAGAAACCAAAGTGAGTTGGGCAAGAACGAGGGTTGTTGGAAACTCGGGGCAAACCTGCCAAGGGGGACACAACTAAGGGCACCAAATTAATTATCCCTTGTTTTAAAATGAAGGTCAAACTTGTAACTCAAATATTCACCTCCATGATCAGATTGTAGAAACCTTATTTTATTGTTACAATGATTCTCCACTTCGCTCTAAAATTCTTTGAACTTTTCAAACGTTTCAGACTTGTGTTTCATTAAGTAGATATACCCATATCTGCTCAAATCATCTGTGAAGGTCAGAAAATAACGATGCCCGCCACGAGCCTCAACACTCATTGCAAGGCATACATCGGTATGTATTATTTCCAATAAGTCATTAGCTCCTTCCATTGTTCCGGAGAACAGGGTTTTAGTCATCTTGCCCATAAGGCATGGTTCACAAGTATCAAATGATTCATAATCAAGTGATTCCAAAAGTCCATCTTTATGGAGTTTCTGCATGTGCTTTACACCGATATGACCCAAACGGCAGTGCCACAAATAAGTTGCACTATCATTATCAACTTTGCATCTTTTGGCATCAATATTATGAATATGTGTATCATCACGATCAAGATTCAACAGAAATAGACCACTCTTCAAAGATGCATGACCATAAAAGATAGCACTCATATAAATAAAACAACTATTATTCTCTGATTTAAATGAATAACCGTCTCACACTAAAAGAGATCCAGATATAGTGTTCATGCTCAACGCTGGCACCAAATAATAATTATTCAGGTCTAAAACTAATCCCAAAGGTAGATGTAGAGGTAGCGTGCTGAAGGTGATCGCATCGACCTTGGAACCATTCCTGACGCGCATCGTCACCTCGTCCTTAGGAATCTTTTCGAGTTACGAATATGAGCAACCGAACCGGTATCAAATACCCAGGCACTACTACGAGAATTAGTAAGGTACACATCAATAATATGTATATCAAATATACCTTTGTTCACTTTGCCATCCTTCTTATCTGCTAAATACTTGGGGCAGTTCTGCTTCTAGTGACCAGTACCTTGGCAGTAGAAGCACTAAATTTCAAGCTTGGGTCCAGCTTTGGGTTTCTTCCCGGGAGTGACAACTTGTTTATCATTCTTATTGAAGTTCCCCTTCTTTTTACCCTTGCCCTTCTTCTTGAAACTAGTGGTCTTGTTAACCATCAACACTTGATGCTCCTTCTTGATTTCTACCTCCGCAGCCTTTAGCATTGCGAAGAGCTCGGGAATAGTCTTTCCCATACCTTGCATATTGTAGTTCATCACGAAGCCTTTGTAGCTTGGTGGCAGTGATTGAAGAACTCTGTCAATGGCACAATCATTTGGAAGATTAACTCCCAGCTGAGTCAAGTGATTATGGTACCTAGACATTCTGAGTATGTGCTCACAAACAGAACCGTTCTCCTCCATCTTGCAACTATAGAACCCGTTGGACACTTCATATCTCTCAACTCGAGCATTTGCTTGAAAAATTAACTTCAACTCCTGGAACATCTCATATGGTCCATGACGTTCAAAACGTCTTTGAAGTCCCGATTCTAAGCCGTAAAGCATGGCACACTGAACTAACGAGTAGTCATCAGATCGAGCTTGCCAGACATTCACAACGTCAGCTTCTACTCCTGCAGCAGGCCTTTCACACAGCGGTGCATCAAGGACATAATTCTTCTGTGCAGCAATGAGGATAATCCTCAAGTTATGGACCCAGTCCGTGTAGTTGCTACCATCATCTTTCAACTTAGTTTTCTCTAGGAACATATCAAAAAAACATAGGGGAGCTACAACGCGAGCTATTGATTTATAACATAATTTGCAAATACCATCAGGACTAAGTTCATGATAAATTAAAATTTCGATTAATCATATTACTTAAGAACTCCCACTTAGATTGACATCCCTCAAGTCATCTAAATGATACATGACCCAAATCAACTAAACCATGTCCGATCATCACATGAGATGGAGTAGTCATAAATGGTGAACATCTCTATGTTGATCATATCTACTATATGATTCACGTTCGACCTTTCGGTCTCCAGTGTTCCGAGGCCATGTCTGTACATGCTAGGCTCGTCAAGTTTAACCTTCTGCATGTGCAAACTGGCATGCACCCGTTATATTTGAACATAGAGCTTATCACACCCAATCATCACGTGGTGTCTTAGCATGAAGAACTTTCGCAACAATGCATACTCGGGGAGAACACTTATACCTTGAAATTTAGTTAAGGGACCATCTTATAATGCTACCGCCGTAATAAGCAAAATAAGATGCAAAAAGATAAACATCACATGCAATCAAAATATGTGACATGATATGGCCATCATCATCTTGTGCTTTGATCCCCATCACCAAAGCAACGTCATGATCTCCATCATCACCGGTTTGACACCTTGATCTCCATCATAGTGTCGTGGTCGTCTCGCCAACTATTGCTTCTACGACTATCACTACCGCTTAGTGATAAAGTAAAGCAATTACATGTCATTTGTATTTCATACAATAAAGCGACAACCATAAGGCTCCTGCCAGTTGCCGATAACTTTTACAAAACATGATCATCTCATACAACAACGTATATCACATCATGTCTTGACCATATCACAGCACAACATGCCCTACAAAAACAAGTTAGACGTCATTTACTTTGTTGTTCCAAGTTCTACGTTGCTGCTACGAGCTTCTAGCAAGAACCGTTCTTACCTACAACACAAAACCACAACGGTGATTTATCAACTTTGATGTTTTAACCTTCACAAGGACCGACCGCAGTCAAATTCGATTCAACTAAAGTTGGAGAAACAGATACCTGCCAGCCACCTTTATGCAAAACTAGTTGCATGTCTGCCAGTGGAACCGGTCTCATGAACTCGGTCATGTAGGCTGGTCCGGGCCGCTTCATCCAACAATACCGCCGAATCAAAATAAGACATTGGTGGTAAGCAGTATGATGATCATCGCCCACAACTCTTTGTGTTCTACTTGTGCATATCATCTCTGCATAGTCCTGGCTCGGATGCCACTGTTGGGAAATGTAGCATGAAATTTCAAAAAAATTCCTACGCTCACGCAAGATCTATCTAGGAGATGCCTAGCAACGAGATGGGGAGAGTGTGTCTACGTACCCTCGTAGACCGAAAGCGGAAGCATTTGCTCAATGCGGTTGATGCAGTCGAATGTCTTCTCGTTCCGACTGATCAAGTACCAAACGTGCGGCACCTCCGAGTTCTGCACACGTTCAGCGCGACCGACATCCCTCGAACTCTTGATCCAGTAGAGGGTCTAAGAAGTAGATGAGTTCCATCAGCACGACGGTGTGGTGACGGTGATGGTGATGTGTGAAGGAAATATGCCCTAGAGGCAATAATAAAGTTGTTATTTATATTTCCTTATATCATGATAAATGTTTATTATTCATTCTAGAATTGTATTAACCGGAAACTTAGTACATGTGTGAATACACAGACAAAACATAGTGTCCCTAGTATGCCTCTACTTGACTAGCTCGTTAATCAAAGATGGTTATGTTTCCTGACCATAGACATGTATTGTCATGTGATGAACGGGATCACATCATTAGGAGAATGATGTGATGGACAAGACCCATCCGTTAGCTTAGCATTATGATCATCACAGTTTCATTGCTACTGCTTTCTTCATGACTTATACATGTTCCTCAGACTATGAGATTATGCAACTCCCGAATATCGGAGGAACACCTTGTGTGCTATCAAATTTCACAACGTAACTGGGTGATTATAAAGATGCTCTACAGGTGTCTCCGAAGGTGTTTGTTAGGTTGGTATAGATTGAGATTAGGATTTGTCACTCCGTGTTTCGAAGAGGTATCTCTGGGCTCTCTCGGTAATGCTCATCACTATAAGCCTTGCAAGCAATGTGACTAATGAGTTAGTTGCGGGATGAAGTATTAAGGAGCAATTAAAGAGACTTGCCGGTAATGAGATTGAACTAGGTATGATGATACTGATGATCGAATCTCGGGCAAGTAACATACCGATGACAAAGGGAACAACGTATGTTGTTATGCGGTTTGACCGATAAAGGTCTTCGTACAATATGTAGGAGCCAATATGAGCATCCAGGTTCCGCTATTGGTTATTGACTGGAGATGTGTCTCGGTCATGTTTACATAGTTCTCGAACCCGTAGGGTCCGCACGCTTAATGTTCGATGACGATATGTATTATGAGTTATGTGTTTTTGATGACCAAAGTTTGTTCGGAGTCCCGGATGAGATCACGGACGTGACGAGGAGTCTCAAAATGGTCCAGACATAAAGAGTGATATACTGGACCATGTTATTCAGACACCGGAAGTGTTCCGGGAAGTTTCCGGTAAAACCGAAGTGACGGAGGGGTTACTGAAACCCCCCGAGGGAACTAATGGGACACCACGGGCCTTAGTGGAAAGAGAGGAGGGCAGCCAGGGCAGGCCGCGCTACCCCTTGGAGTCTGAATAGGACAAGTGCAGGGGGGCGGCGCCTGATACGTCTCCAACGTATCTATAATTTTTGATTGTTACATGCTGTTATATTATCATTCTTAGATGTTTTACAATCATTTTATAGTCATTTTATATCATTTTCTGGTACTAACCTATTGACATAGTGCCCAATGCCAGTTGCTGTTTTCTGCATGTTTTTTACATTGCAAGAAATTAATATCAAACGGAGTCCAAATGCAACGCAACTCCCGGAGGATTTTTTTGGGCCAAAAGAAAGCCAATGGGCCAAGGAAGCACCTGAGAGGCTGCTTGAGGTGAGCAGCACCCACCAGGGCGCGCCAGGAGGCCCAGGCGCGCCTTGAGGGGTTGTGCCCACCTCGGGTGCCCCCCGAACCGCCTCTTTGCTCTGTAAATACCCAAATATTCCAGAAACCCTAGGAGAGTCGACGAAATATTGATCCAGCCGCCGCAGAGTCCAGAACCACCAAGATCCAATCTAGACACTGTCATGGAGGGGTTCACCACTTCCATTGGTGCCTCTCCTATGATGCGTGAGTAGTTCTTTGTAGACCTACGGGTCCGTACTTAGAAGCTAGATGGCTTCCTCTCTCTCTCTCTCTCTCTCTCTCTCTCTCGTTTAACAATACAATGGTCTCTTCCGAAATCTTACAAAAATACCTTGCTGCAATTTATTTGTTCCGCGATCTATTTATCTTATCTCCCACTTTTTACCTTGCGTTATTTGCCCACTAGAGGCGTCGTACCTGAAAGGGATTGACAACCCCTTTAACACGTCGGGTTGCGAGTATTTGTTATTTGTGTGCAGGTGCTGTTTACGTGGTGTGAGGAGGTTCTCCTACTGGTTCGATAACCTTGGTCTCATCACTGAGGGAAATACCTAATGTCACTATACTGCATCATCCCTTCCTCTTTGGGGAAATACCGACGTAGTTCTAGCAGACATCAAAAGGAATTTCTAGCGCCGTTGCCGGGAAGGATCTTCAACATCAACCAGGTTCCTAATCACAAATCTCAACTCCTCGCAATTTACAATATTTGCCATTTGCTCTCGTTTTCCTCTCCCCCACTTCACAAAAAATACTGTTTTATTCGCCCCCTCTTTCGTTCGCCGTTTTCTCGTCAAATTTGTTTTTGAGTGCAGTCTTGTTCCGTAGTCATCATGACTCAAGAGAACACCAAGTTGTGTGATTTCTCAAATACTAACAACAATGATTTTATTAGCACTCCAATTGCTCCTCCCTCCACTAGTGCAGAGTCTTGTGATATTAATATTGCTTTGTTGAATCTTGTGATGAAAGATCAATTTACCGGTACTTCTATGAGGATGCCTCGTCCCATCTTAACACATTTGTGGAATTATGCGATATGCAAAAGAAAAAAAATATGTGGACAATGATGTTGTGAAGTTGAAATTATTTCCGCTTTCTTTGAGAGATCGCACACAAATTTGGTTTTCTTCTTTGCCTGGCAATAGTATCGATTCTTGGAACAAGTGCAAAGACGCTTTTATCACCAAGTATTTTCCGCCTGCAAAACTTATTTCCCTTAGAACCCAGATCATGAATTTTAAGCAACCTGAACATGAGCATGTTGCACAATCTTGGAAAAGGATGAAATTGATGATGAGGAATTTCCCAACTCATGGGTTAAATCTTTAGATGATCATACATAATTTTTATGCAGGACTGAATTTTGTTTCTCATAATCTTTTAGATTCTGCCGCTAGGGGTACTTTTATGGAAATTACATTGGGTGAAGCCACTAAGTTACTAGACAATATTATGGCAAATTACTCTCAATGGCATACCCGAAAGAGCTCCTACTAGTAAAAAGGTCAATTCGGTAGAAGAAATAAATTCTTTGAGTGAAAAAGTTTATGCTCTTATGAATTGGTTGCTAATAAAAGTGCTCCTATTGATTTTAATGATGTGCCTTTGTCTACTTTGATTGAGCAAAATAGTGATGCCATAGATGTGAATTTTGTCTCGCGAAATAATTTCAATAACAATGCTTATAGAGGTAATTTTTATCCTTGGCCTTTTCCTAGTAATTCCTCTAATAATTATGGTAACTCCTATGGTAATCCCACCTAGAATAATAATAGAAACACCTCTGATTTTGAGAGCAATATTAAAGAATTTATCAATACACAAAAGGCTTTCAACGCTTCGATAGAAGAAAAGTTGAATAAAATTGATGATTTTTCTAGAAGTGTTGATAGAATTTCTCAGGATGTAGAAACACTCAAGATGAAATTTTTTGTGCCTAAAGTTTATGAATCAATTAAAGCTCTTTATGTCTCTATGGATGAAATTAAGAAAAGAACCACTATGCTTAGAGCTAAAAGATAATTTTTAGAAAAAGCGTTTTCTAGTGATTACTATCATAAAAGTGATGAAGATCTTAAAGTCATTGGTGTTTCTTCTATTGATTCTTTGTTTAGTAAATTTAATATTGATGAAAAAGGGACTAGAGAAGAGTCAACTTTAGTTAGAAGACGTCTCTATGATTCGGAGGGTGAAAATCTTGTTGATTTTTTTTGATAAAAGTGGGTTTGAAGAGGTCAAGACTTTAACTAGTGATGTGCCCAATATATTAGATTACAAAGACTTTAATTGTGATAGTTGCTCTTTGGTTGATTGTATTTCTTTGTTGCAATCCATGATAAATTCACCCCATGCTTATGAACAAAATAAAGCTTTTACTAAACATATTGTTGATGCTATGATGAAAGCTTTTGAAGAAAAAATGGAATTAGAAGTTTCAATTCCTAGAAAATTGCATGATGAGTGGGAACCTACTATCAAAGTCAATATTAAAAATTATGAGTGTTTTTCTTTATGTGCTTGGTCTTACCGATATTGAAGAATGCTCTTTAAATTTGCACTTAGCTGATTCTACTATTAAAAAGCCTATGGGAAGAATTAATGATGTTCTTATTGTTGCAAATAAGAATTATGTGCCCATATATTTTATTGTTCTTGATATTGATTGCAATCCGTCTTGTCCAATTATTCTCGGTAGACCGTTTTTGCGTACTATTGGTGTTGTGATTGATATGAAAGAAGGCAATATTAAATTTCAATTTCCACTAAGGAAGGGAATGGAAAACTTCCCTAGTACAAGAATTAGGACACTATATGAATCAATCTTGAGGGCATCTTATGGATCTAGAACCAAAGACGACAACATTTACATCCTACGCGTTATGCCTAGCTAGGGGCATAAAACGATAGCGCTTGTTGGGAGGCAACCCAATGAATAAAATTTATTTTTGGTTTTTGCTTTCTGTTCTCGAGTATTAGCACAATTATTCTACTGTTATTATTGTGTTTTTTGTGTTTTAATTAGTGTTTGTGCCAAGAAATACCTTTGGGAAGACTTGGGTGAAAGTTGATTTGATATTGCTGAAAAACAGAAACTTTTTCCCTCACGAGATTCATTGTCATTTTTTTTACAAAAGAGTGATTTTAAGTTGATTATTTTTTGCAGAGGATTAATAGACAAATTCCTCACATTCACCAATTTATTTCATATTTTTTGGAGTTACATAAGTATTCGAAATTGTCAGATTGCTACAGACTGTTCTGTTTTTGATAGATTCTGTTTTCTTTGTGTTGTGTGCTTGTTTTGATGATTCTATGATTTTCTTTGATGATTTTTTGCCATAGAAAAGTTGGAATACAATAGATATAATGCAAAAACAAAATAATAATAGGTTTTCTACAATACTTATAGGAGTGGTTTGGTTTCTTATACTAATGGATCTCACGAAGGTTTTGTTTGAGTTTCTTGTGATTGAAGTTTTCAAGTTTTGGGTTATCTTACGATGAGTGAAGGAATAATGATAAGCAAAAGTCTAAGCTTGGGGATGCCCGAGGCACCCCAAGATAATATTCAAAGAATTAGAAAGCAACTAAGCTTGGGGATGCCCCCTGAGTGGCATCCCCGCTTTGTTCTAACAACCATCGGTATTTTACTTGAAACTATATTTTTATTCATCATATGGTATGAGTTTTGCTTGGAGCGTCTTGTATGATATGAGTTTTTGCTTGTTTTACTTTGTGTTTTAAGTGTTGAATCTTTGCTGGACACACCCTTTTTAGAGAGCCAAAAATTATGCTATGCTTGCTCCTATGCTTCACTTAAATTTTTAGAGCCATGGACTTGCTCTAGTACTTCACTTATATCTTTTTGAGCATGGTGTGCTTTGTTAAATTTGAAGAAATGCTCTCATGCTTCACTTAGATTTATTAGGGAGTTAGTAAATTTTTAAGAAATTCTCTCTTGCTTCACTTAGATTATTTTGAGAGAAAGAAAAAATTATGCTCATGCTCTTCACTTATATTTGTTTGAGCTTATCAAAAGCAACATATGAAAATAGTCCCAAAGTGATAGATATCCAAGGAGGATATAATAAAAACTTTCATGAAGGTAATTGGACAAAATAAACTTGATTCTTAGCAATGGTTTTGAGATATGACGATATGATATGTGAGTCATGTTGATGGGTAATTGTGCTTTAGTAATAATATTGATGTTAAGGTTTGAGATTCCCTATGCAAGCACGAAAGTCAATAGTTATGCAACGAAATTTATATCCTACTTATGGTGCATCATTCGGTGTTACTTATGCTTAACGCTTGGGTATGAGATTTTTTGCTTTTTGGTTGGTCGCTTCTCAATCTTTTTGCTAGCTTTCATTTTGCACTAAGTATGATCACTACTTGTGCATCCAAAACCCTTTAAACCAGTTTTGCCTGATGAGTCCACTATACCTACCTATACACGGTATTTCCATGCCGTTCTAAGAAAATTTGCATGTGCCATCTCTAATGTTCAAAATAAATTTCTCTTTTGTGTGCTCTACTACTCGCGAGGCGGTAAAGGGTAGCCAATATTTTCCATGGTAGATGTGTTATTCTCAGGATGAGTGTTTATTCACTTGTCATTGCATGAGAGTATGACAAAGGTATTAGGGATGCCCAATCCTGAAATAAAAAATAAATTTACTTTATGTTGTCAAATAATAAATTCCTTGGAAAGTGTTGGTATGGAAGGCACCCGTGGATACGACTAGCCATGGAAAGTGAAAGTTATGGTGGAAAAAGGAATAAACTTTATTCTCTATTTGGGAACCGCGTATGATGTATCTAGCATGGAAAGTGTTGGGATGCTCCAAGTCATTTTCGTTGGTAGGAAAAGTATGCCTCTCAAATTTTATCTCTCAATTTAAGCTTTGAGCTCTAGCACCTCTACAAATCCCTACTTCCCTCAGCGAAAGGCCGTTATTTTACTTATGCAATTTTTATTTGGAATTTGAGTCTCCATCTTCTCTTATAAAGCACCAACTAAGGGGCACTATGATCATATTTGAGCACTGGGTGTAGCTAATATTCGAGTGTGCTTCATGAATGGATCAATGATTGAGCATGATGGGCTAGGGATAACTTGCTTTTAGTGTTGATACTTTGAAAGACATGGTTGCTTGTTGGTATGCTTGAGTATTAAAGTCTTCATGTCAAAACTAGACTATTGCTTTGAATCATATAAAATTCCATATGTCCATGCTATAAAGAAAAGAATGTGATGAACATGTTAGGCAACATTCCACATCAAAAATTCTGTTTTTTATCATTTACCTACTCGAGGACGAGCAGGAATTAAGCTTGGGTATGCTGATACGTCCCCAACATATCTATATCTTTTGATTGTTCCTTGTTGTTATATTATCATTCTTGGATGTTTTACAATCATTTTATAGTCATTTTATATCATTTTTGGTACTAACGTATTGACATAGTGCCGAGTGTCAGTTGTTGTTTTCTGCATGTTTTTTACATTGCAGGAAATCAATATGAAACGGAGTCCAAACGCAACGCAACTCCTGGAGGATTTTTTTGGGCCAGAAGAAAGCCAATGGGCCAAGGAAGCACCCGAGGGGCTGCTCGAGGTGAGCAGCACCCACCAGGGCGTGCCAGGAGGCCCAAGTGCGCCCTGGTGGGGGGGTGCCCACATCGGGTGCCCCCTGAACCGCCTCTTTGCTCTATAAATACCCAAATATTCCAGAAACCCTAGGGGAGTCGACAAAATATTGATCCAGCCGCAGCAGTGTCCAGAACCAGCAAGATCCAATCTAGACACCGTCATGGAGGGGTTCACCACTTCCATTGGTGCCTCTCCTATCATGCGTGAGTAGTTCTTTGTAGACCTATGGGTCCGTAGTTAGTAGCTAGATGGCTTCCTCTCTCTCTCTCTCTTGTTTATCAATACAATGGTCTCTTGGAGATGCATAATGATGCAAGTGTTTTGGCAGTGTGTTTGTTGGGATCCGATGAACTTTGAGCTTATGATCAGATCTATGTTTTTATCCATTAAAGTTATTTGAGTCTTCTTTGATCTCTTATATGCATGATTGCTTATAGCTTTGTATTTATTCTCCGATATTTGGGTTTTGTTTGGCCAACTTGATCTATTTATCATGCAATGGGAAGATGTGCTTTGTAGTGGGTTCGATCTTACGGTTCTTGATCCCAATGACAGAAAGGGAACCGACACATATGTATCGTTGCTACTAAGGATAACAAGATGAGATCTATATCTACCGCAATAGATAAACAGATCTCATCTACATCATGTCATCATTCTTATTGCATTACTCCATTTTCTCATGAACTTAATACACTAGATGCATGCTGGACAACGGTCGAGGTGTGGAGTAATAGTAGTAGATGCAGGCAGGAGTCGGTCTACTAATCTTGGACGTGATGCATATATAATGATCATTGCCTGGATATCGTCATGATTATTTGAAGTTCTATCAATTTCCCAATAGTAATTGTTTTCCCACCATTTGCTATTTTTCTCGAGAGAAGCCACTAGTGAAACTTACGGCCCCTGGGTCTCTTTTCATCATATTTGCCTTTGCGATGTATTTTCTCTTGCGTTTATTTTCATATCTATTAAACCAAAAATACAAAAATACCTTGCTGCAATTTATTTGTTCCGCGATCTATTTATCTTATCTACCACTTTTTACCTCACGTTATTTGCCCACTAGAGGCGCCATACCCGAAAGGGATTGACAACCCCTTTAACACGTCGGGTTGCGAGTATTTGTTATTTGTGTGCAGGTGTTGTTTACGTGGTGTGAGGAGGTTCTCCTACTGGTTTGATAACCTTGGTCTCATCACTGAGGGAAATACCCACCGTCGCTATACTGCATCATCCCTTCCTCTTTCGGGAAATACCGACGTAGTTCTAGCAGACATCAGCGCCCCCCTTTCCTATTCCCTCTCCCTTTACTTCCTTCCCCCTCTCTTCCTTGTGATGGAATCCTACTAGGACTAGTAGTCCTAGTATGACTCCCTCTCCTTGGGCATGCCCCTAGGGGCCGGCCGGCCTCCCCCTTGCTCCTTTATATACAAGGGCAGGGGCACCCTAGAACACACAAGTTTCTCTTAACCGTGTGCGGTGCCCCCTCCACAGTTACATACCTCGATCATACCATCGTAGTGCTTAGGCGAAGCCCTATGCCGGTAACATCATCATCACCGTCTCCACACCGTCATGCTGATAGAACTCACCCTTGTTCTCAACTGGATCAAGAGAATGAGGGACGTCATCGAGCTGAACGTGTGTTAAACGCAAAGGTGCCGCACGTTCAGTACTTGATCGGTTGGATCGCGATGAAATTCGACTACATCAACT
This sequence comes from Triticum aestivum, assembly GCF_018294505.1. Taxonomy (NCBI): domain Eukaryota; kingdom Viridiplantae; phylum Streptophyta; class Magnoliopsida; order Poales; family Poaceae; genus Triticum; species Triticum aestivum. Next base: position 582,569,927 of record NC_057804.1, read on the forward strand.
GTGTTATTGAAACGCTTCCGCTTTTGGTCTACGAGGGTACGTGGACACACTCTCCCCTCTTGTTGCTACGTATCACCTAGATAGATCTTGCGTGATCGTAGGAATTTTTTGAAATTACCGCATTCCCCAGCAGTGGCATCTGAGCCAGGTCTATGCGTAGATGTTTTATGCACGAGTAGAACATAAAGAGTTGTGGGCGATAATAGACATACTGCTTACCACCAATGTCTTATTTTGATCCGGCTTCATGAGACTGGTTCTATCGACATGCTTTTGCACATAGGTGGCTGGCGGGTGTCTGTTTCTCCAACTTTAGTTGAATCGACTTTGACTATGGCCGATCCTTGTTGAAGTTTAAAATAGCACACTTGATGAAAAATCGTTGTGGTTTTGATGCATAGGTAAGAACGGTTCTTGCTAGAAGCCTGTAGCAGCCACGTAAAATTTGCAACAAGAAAGTAGATGACGTCTAACTTGTTTTTGTAGGGCATGCTGTGACGTGATATGGTCAAGACATGATGTGATATAAATTGTTGTATGAGATGATCATGTTTTGTAACAGAGTTATCGGCAACTGACAGGAGCCATATAGTTGTCACTTTATTGTATGCAATGCAATCGCCATGTAATTGTTTTACTTTAACACTAAGCGGTAGCAATAGTCGTAGAAGCAATAGTTGGCGAGATGACAACAATGCTACGATGGAGATCAAGGTGTCGCGCCGGTGACGATGGAGATCATGACGATGCTTCGGTGATGGAGATCATGAGCAGAAGATGATGATGGACAAATCATGTCACATATTTTGATTGCATGTGATGTTTATCTTTTATGCATCTTATTTTGCTTAGTACATCGGTAGCATTATAAGATGATCCCTTACTGAATTTCAAGGTCTAAGTGTTCTCCCTGAGTATGCACCGTTGCGACAGTTTGTCGTGCTAAGACCCCACATGATGATCGGGTGTGATAAGCTCTACGTTCACATACAACGGGTGCAAGCCAGTTTTGCACACACAGGATACTCGGGTTAAACTTGACGAGCCTAACATATGCAGATATGGCCTCGAAACACTGGAGACCAAAAGGTCGAGCGTGAATCATATAGTAGATATGATCAACATAGAGATGTTCACCATTGAAAATACTCCATCTCACGTGATGATCGGACATGGTTTAGTTGATATGGATCACGTGATCATTTAGATGACTGGGGGGATGTCTATCTAAGTGGGAGTTCTTAAGTAATATGATTAATTGAACTTTAATTTATCATGAACTTAGTCCTGATAGTATTTTGCAGATTATGTTGTAGATCAATAGCTCGCGTTATAGCTTCCCTTTATTTTTGATATGTTCCTAGAGAAAAATAAGTTGAAATATGATAGTAGCAATGATGCGGACTGGGTCCGTGTTCTGAGGTTTATCCTCATTGCTGCACAGAAGAATTATGTCCTTGATGCACCGCTAGGTGACATACCTATTGCAGGAACAGACGTAGACATTATGAACGTTTGGCTAGCTCAATATGATGACTACTTGATATTTTAGTGCATCATGCTTTACGGCTTAGAACCGGGACTTCAAAAACGTTTTGAACGCCACAGAGCATACGAGATGTTCTAAGAGCTGAAATTGATATTTCAGACTCATGGCCGTGTCGAGAGGTATGGACCTCCGACAAGTATTTCTCCTAAAAGATGGAGGAGAATTCCTCAGCTAGTGAGCATGTACTCAGAATGTTTAGGTACTTGATGTCTACTACGTAACTTTCTCCTTGTAGACGTTGTTGAGCCTCCAAGTGCAGAGGTTTGTAGGACAGTAGCAAATTTCCCTCAAGTGGATGACCTAAGGTTTATCGATCCGTGGGAGGTGTAGGATGAAGATGGTCTCTCTCAAACAACCCTGCAACCAAATATCAAAGAATCTCTTGTGTCCCCAGCACACCCAGTACAATGGCAAATTGTATAGGTGCACTAGTTCGGCGAAGAGATGGTGATACAAGTGCAATATGGATGGTAGATATATGTTTTTGTAATCTGAAAATTTAAAAACAACAAGGTAACTAATGATAAAAGTGAGCACAAACGGTATTGCAATGCTTCGAAACAAGGCCTAAGGTTCATACTTTCACTAGTGCAAGTTCTGTCAACAATAATAACATAACTAGATCATATAACTATCCCTCCACATGCAACAAAGAGTCACTCCAAAGTCACTAATAGCGGAGAACAAACGAAGAGATTATGTGTAACACCCACGATGCGGCTATATCTCCCATGTGTCGAAGCACGACTTAGAGGCATAACCGCATAGTGGTTTTGTCGCAAGAAGGGTCATCTTCACACAATCCCATGTAATGAACAAGAATGGGATAAAAAGAGTTGGCTTACAATCGCCACTTCACACAATACATAAATTAAGATCATACATCATTCAAAGTACACTCATGGACCGGCTACGGTCAAGTTCAAATGAAAAGAAGACAACCCCAAATGCTAGATCCCCGATCGCCCCGACTGGGCACCTCTACTGATCATCTGGAAACGATACATAGTAACGACCAAGGGCCTCATCAAATTCCCACTTCAGCTCAGTTGCGCCATCTGCGCCAGTATCCTCGGCACCTGCATCTGTTTTGGTAGAACCTGTGAGCCACGAGGACTCAGCAATCTCACACCCGCGAGATCAAGACTATTTAAGCTCATAGGTAGGTAAGGGGTAAAATGGTGGAGCTGCGGCAAGCACTAAGCATATATGGTGGATAACATACGCAAGTGAGAGCGAGAAGAGAAGCAACGCATCGGTCGAGAAACTAGAAGTGATCAAGAAGTGATCCTGAAACTACTTACGTCAAGCATAACACAAACCGTGTTCACTTCCCGGACTCCGCCGAGAAGAGACCATCACGGCTACACACACGGTTGATGCATTTTAAAGAGGTCAAGTGTCAAGTTATCTACAACCGAACATTAACAAATTCTCATCTGCCTCATAACCGCGGGCACGACTTTCGAAAGATTATATACCCTGCAGGGGTGTCCCAACTCAGCCCATCACAAGCTCTCACGGTCAACGAAGGAATATACCTTCTCCCGGGAAGACCTGATCAGTCTCGGAATCCCGGTTCGCAAAACATTTCGACAATGGTAAAACAAGACCAGCAAAGCCGCCCGATGTGCCGACAAATCCCGATAGGAGTCGCACGTATCTCGTTCTCAGGGCACACCAGATGGGCAAGACGTCGGGTTGGTATAGACCCTGGTTACCCAGGGGACACCGGACATCGCCCAGGTTGGACCAACACTCGAAGGAGCACTGGCCCGGGGGGGGGGGTTAAATAAAGATGACCCTTGGGCTCGCGAAAACCCAAGGAAAAAGGGCTTAGGTGGCAAATGGTAAAACCAAGGTTGGGCCTTGCTGGAGGAGTTTTATTCAAAGCGAACTGTTAAGGGGGTCCCATAAATCACCCAACCGTGTAAGGAACACAAAAATCAAGGAACATAACACCGGTATGACGGAAACTAGGGCAGCAAGAGTGGAACAAGTCACCAGGCATAAGGCCGAGCCTTCCACCCTTTACCAAGTATATAAGGTGCATTAATTTAAACAGGAGATATTGTGATATCCCAAAATATCCGTGTTCCGACCAGGAACAAACTTCATCTTCACCTGCAACTAACAATGCTATAAGAGGGACTGAGCAAAAGCGATGACATGGCCAAACAACGGTTGCTAGGACAGGATGGTTAGAGGTTTAACATGGCAATAGGAAGGCATGGTAAACAAAGGCAGGCAGGGCTAACATAGCGAAAGAGCAAGTACTAGCAAGCAAAGATAGAAGTGATTTCGAAGGTATGGTCATCTTGCCTGCAAGGTTCTCAGAGTTGTTGAAGGCTGGATCCTCGTAAGCGTACTCAACAGGTTCCTCGTGCACGTACTCGTCTCCCGGCTCTACCCAAAGCAAGAACACAAGCAAAGGAACCACAATAAATCACGGTGCAATGCACAAGCAACATGATGCAATACATGACATGATATGCGAGATGTGATATGCAATGCATATGCGTGCTTCGGAAGGAAAGATGATGAACAAGGCATCAACTTGGCAAACCAAGTACGCCGCTGGAAAGATGAGATGATTTCGGTTGAAATCGATATAAAGATCACCGAATTCGGATGCACGGTTTGCAAATGGCAAGCAAGACAAGTATGGCACAAAGCTGCGATTAACAGCACGATGCTACTTAGCATGAAACAAGAAACTATGCTACAGCACCCCAACATAAAAACAAAGCATATGGCAATGATCTACAGGAGATGCTTTACAAAAGAGGAACACTGATCTATGGCTCAATCACATCATAACAGGTTCAAACAAGCATGGAGAAAGTGCAAAAAAATATCAGGTTGGACATGGCATTAACAACATCATGAAGCAATGTTCAGAGCAGGTTATCAACATGCTACAGGAACTTATAATAGCAAAGCAAGGCATGGCATGAGTCTACTCAAAGCATAGATCAAAAGTCCCTTACTGACCATAAGCCAAAAAGGATCAGAGATTATGATGGCACCCACGTAAACATAGCAAGTTTCGTTAACAGATTTCAGCAAACAAAACATGGCATTGGCATAAATACGAAGGCACCTTCGTGAGCTTGATGCACTCACTACAGAGAATCCCATGATAAACTAAGCATACATCCATCAAGAAGACATGTCATAGAAGCTATACATGGCAAGAAACAACATCATAGCATATCCGGACCAACTACAACAACCTTGGCCAAATTGAATAACATGTAAACAATCTGCCAGGAAACATTTTGAAGCAAACGTAGAGCACGAAAATGACATGCTACACTACTCCATAATTGCAACCAGGACCACATATGGGTATAGCATAACCATGTTTTCAAAACACCCTTACTGAAGTATCTCAAATTATGCATGTATCTCTCTGTAGCAACATGTTTACATGGCATCAAAATTACAGCAGAACAGGAACTAAAATCAGCATTATCACGAAGCCTAGTTTGCATGCTTGTGCTAGTCACCACATTGATCACAAAAATACATGGTAAGCACCTCTGTAAAGAAGACATAGCCTAGTTCAAAACACATTTAGGGACCAAGTCCATAGAATGCACACATCAATCATGGCAAAAATGACAAAAGAGCTCGTGCTGATAAGAATCTGGAACTAACATTATGAAGCCCTCTTCCAACAGTATTTCTGGAATCAAGATGAGCTCAAATGCAAATGATGCGATGAAATTAAATGATGTACTCTTCGAGACGAACAAATCGGTATGCTACACGCCCAAAACGGAGCCACGGGTGCGAAGATGCGATGCGATGAACATGCAATGAAATTTACAGCATATGAGGACTTGGACGAAAAAAACGGGGGGAGAAGTCAACCCTGGTCCGGATCTGGATCTTGCCGGATCAAGGTCGCCGGCCGGAGCGGGTCGCCGGAGGAGGATGAGGACGGCCGGAGCGGCGGCCGGAGCTAGCCGGGAGGACGCCGGAGAGGCGCGGCGAAGGCTGCCGGAGGGCGGCGATGGCGAGAGAGCCGGGGCGCTCGCCGGCGAGGTCGTAGGAGAGGACGGCGGCGCGGGGCCGGACGGCGAGGGTGGCGCGGCAACGGCGGAGGCGATCCGCGGCGGCGCGGGGCTGGCGGCGCGCGGGGAGGCGGCGGGGCGGACGGCGGCGGGGCGGAGCGCGGGGCCGCGGCGGTGGGCGGCGGCCGGTCGGGTCGGGCGCGGGGCGCGCGGGCGAGCGCGGAGGCGGCGGGCGCGCGGGCCGGGCGGGCCTCGCGCGGGAGTGGCGGGCCGGCGGTGGCGGCGGCGGCGGTGCCCACGTGGGAGCTCGCGATTCGCCGGGGGCGCGGCGGCGGACGCGTCCGGCTCCGTCCGGACGTGTCCGGCGGCGCGGAGAGGGATTTTGCTAGGGTTTGCGCATGAATTTCGGAGGGGGAGGCATATATATAGGTAGAGGGAGCTAGGAGTGTCCAAATGAGGTGCGGTTTTCGCCCACACGATCGTGATCGAACGACGGAGAGCATGGAAGTGGCTTAGATGGGTTATTGGGCTGCAACACAAAAGAGGCCTTTGCGGGAGTGCGGTTAACCATTGGAGTACCAAACGAGCTCCAAATGACCCGAAACTTGACAGGTGGTCTACCGGTGCTATACCAGGGCCACTTGGCAAGGCTCGGTCCATTCCGAGAACGTTCAACACCCGCACACGAAAATAGACAAGAGGGGTGCGCCGGTGCATGTGAGAGTGTCGGATTGCGAAACGGACAACGGGGAAAATGCTCGGATGCATGAAACGAACACGTATGCAAATGAGATGCACATGATGACATGATATGATATGCATGACATGAATAAAATGCAAAACAAAAGATAAAACCCAACTACGGAGGGAATATCATATCACATAGCTGAAAATGGCAAGAGTTGGAGTTACAAAGATGGAAAGTTACATCCGGGGTGTTACATTATGGTAGGGTACAAAACCATCTCAAAGTTATCCTTTCTGATCGATCTATTCAAGAGTCCATAGTAAAATAACACGAAGATATTCTTTTCGTTCAATCTATCATAGAGTTCGTACTAGAATAACACCTTAAGACACAAATCAACAAAAACCCTAATGTCACCTAGATACTCCAATGTCACCTCAAGTATCCGTGGGCATGATTATATGATATGCATCACACAATCTCAGATTCATCTATTCAACCAACACAAAGTAGTTCAAAGAGTGCCCCAAAGTTTCTACCGGAGAGTCAAGATGAAAACATGTGCCAACCCCTATGCATAAGTTCATCAAACCCGCAAGTTGATCACCAAAACATACATCAAGTAGATCACGTGAATATCCCATTGTCACCAGAGATAAGCACGACAAGACATACATCAAGTGTTCTAAATTCCTTAAAGACTCAATCTGACAAGATAACTTCAAGGGGAAAACTCAATCCATTACAAGAGAGTAGAGGGGGAGAAACATCATAAGATCCAACTATAATAGCAAAGCTCGCGATACATCAAGATCGTATCACCTCAAGAACACGAAAGAGAGAGAGAGAGAGAGAGAGAGAGAGAGAGATCAAACACATAGCTACTGGTACATACCCTCAGCCCCGAGGGTGAACTACTCCTTCCTCGTCATGGAGAGTGCCGGGATGATGAAGATGGCCACCGGTGATGGATCCCCCCTCCGCCAGGGTGCCGGAATAGGGTCCCGAGAGGTTTTTGGTGGCTACAGAGGCTTGTGGCAACGGAACTCCCGATCTATTGTGTTCCCCGAAGTTTTTAGGGTATATGGATATATATAGGTGAAAGAAGTTGCTCAGGGGGCACGAGGGACCCACGAGGGTGGGGGGCGCGCCTCCCTGCCTCGTGGCTTCCTCGTTGCTTCCCTGACGTATACTCCAAGTCTCCTAGATTGCTTCCATTCCAAAAGTAACTCTCCCGAAGGTTTCATTCCGTTTGGACTCCGTTTGATATTCCTTTTATTCGAAATATTTAAATAAGCAAAAAACAACAATATGGGCTGGGCCTCCGGTTAATAGGTTAGTCCCAAAAATAATATAAAAGTGTATAGTAAAGCCCATAAACATCCAAAACAGATAATATAATAGTATGAATACTTCATAAATTATAGATACGTTGGAGATGTATCAGCATCCCCAAGCTTAATTCATGCTCGTCCTCGAGTAGGTAAATGATAAAAGAAATAATTTATGAAGTGTGAATGCTAGCAGGTGCACAAGTTTGATCAATGATAATTTCAATCACCTTTTCTAGCATCATTATATGTCATAACAGTAGGTCATCTCATAAAACTTTTCATGATCAAGTAACAAGCTATTCACATGTTAAAGCATAGACCATAAACTTTCTTGAAAACTAGCAAACTTCATTCTCAGTCATCAAACAATTGCAATTCATCTTATTTTCAGGAAGGGTCTATGTCAAAGCTTTGATTTAGCAAACTCCACATACTCAACTATCATTTAATCTTTCACTATTGCTAACACTCACGTGATATTTATGGGTTCAAAGTTTTAATCGAACAAAGAGAAAGATAGGGGCTTATAGTTTCGCCTCCCAACCTTTTACCTCAAAGGTAATGTCAACAATAATAATTTATGAACACCTACATCCAAGTGAATATATATAAGACAAATTTTATCTACAAGCAGTGGTAACTACCACCTAGCTAGCTGACCTCCACGTGCCCCCACCGTAGCGCCAAGCCAGGTCGATGGATGGATCGGCTTAACGGGTTCTGGAATCCAACAAGAGTAACCAGTCTAGTTTTATTATTAAATAATCCGGCAAGTCGTTCAATCACCTCCTGAATTCTAGGCTACGTACATGGATCAAATTGGGTAACCATGTGTAACACGCTGACTATTCTTGATGGAAGCAAAATCTCAGTCAGAATACGACCTCCGTTTCTGTTAACTATACTTTGTAAAATATTAGATCATACATAACACAACGAAAGATATTATTATTTCTAAAACTGTGTGGAGTATACTCCGGTATACTTGTAGTATGTAGTGTTATTATATAGTATATTGGAGTATGGAGTATGGAGTATGGCGTATTAAATAAAATTGAAGTATGGAGTATGAAAAGAAAAATTTGGGGTATGGAGTATCAACAACGAATTATAACATGGAATGTTAACATTTTTTTACACGAAATATCTTATCGTACAAACTCTCTGCCCCAAAAATCAGTACTTTGTATGTAGTATATAGTTTGTTTTTGAAGTATGGAACGTACCTACGTACTCTTAGTTAACATTCTGAAGTACGTAGAAGTATGACGTATGTAAATATTTTGAATTGTATTTCTATGTTGAGTATACAATGTATGTACATAACTTTTTCTGAGGGTATACTTAATATTTAGATGGAATATGAAGCGCTTGAGTATGGAGTGTTGTGAAGTGCTTGAGTATGGAGTATGGAGTATGAAGTATGAAGTATGAAGTATCGAGATGCATGTACTTCATAGTAAATGGAGTGTGCAAAAAAGTATAGAGTATGCCCAAGAGCCAAGAATATAGTATGGAGTAACCCTCAAAAGAGAATATAGTATGGAGTATCATAAGAGAGGATAGTATGTCCCATATATCTCATCGTACAAAAAATGGAGTATATATATCAAACTGATGGGTAGATAATACAATTACATTCGTGGCTTCATGGACTCCTGAACGATGGAACGGATGATTGAAACATCATATACACGTGTTGTTTTCATCAATGCATGTAAGCATGTTCTTCCTTCTCATACATTGCCATCTCACAATGGAGTATGTTGTGTGAGTATATGTACAGCGACACCGCGGCAGTTGTCGCCGCCGCCGTGCTGGAGCAGTCACATGTCAGCCATAAACAGTGTTGTGATGCAGCTGTCGCCGCCTCGCCAGTCACCCGTCCAAGAGAGTATACTCATCTACTCCCTCCGTCCGGAAATACTTGTCGGAGGAATGGATGTATCTAGACGTATTTTAGTTTTAGATACCTCCATTTTTATGCATTTCTCCGACGAGTATTTCCGGACGGAGGGAGTAAAAAATAAGAATACAAAAATAGTCACTAGTGTAATGAAGAAGTTACAGTAAATATATCACATAGATGGGGTAGAAAAGTCAACAGTACATGTTGTTCATCTTTCCTTTTTTTGAGAATGGAAGTCTTGGAGTACTGATGCTGAGATGTGACCATTTTCTCTCAAGTACATCGTTACCGCCGCGGCCGCCGATGCCGTCGCACTGTGGCAGACCCATCGTGCGGCCGTACATACAGCCGTATGTTGTATTGGTCGCCGCCGCACCTGAGTAGGCACGCATCGGCCATGTGCAGCATGCGGCCGTACGTCGTTGTCATCGCCGCCAACACACTGATGGAGCAGTCACCTGTCAGTTTCTGCACTACCTCAGGCCTCACATGCACGAGAAACAACAATCCATGCACGCAGAATCGTGTACACAGATGTGGCTGTCATTGGCGGAGGCCCGTGAGACCATATGTTTCTTGGATCTGAAATCTCTCAATGAAATTGGTCTCAACTGCCTTTTTCCAAGCGCTCGAGATTCGATCAGGTCGTTGTATAATATATCGGCCACAAAAATCAGAAGTCTGGTGGAGTTTAATCAGGCAGAGAGAGAGAGAGAGGCCCGTTTATTTTAACGCGTACAACCCGCTAAGGAACACACAAATCTTGAAGAGATGGACGGCAGCAAGGGTGGGGGTAACTACCACATAATGGTAGTATTTATTATATATATATATATATATATATATATATATATATATATATATATATATCTGGATCACCCCATCATAAAGTGCTTGCCAAAGAAAAATGTGTAAAAAGGAAAGGTGATGATCACCATGACTCTTGTACAAGGGTAGAAGATAATAGTAAAAGATAGGCCCTTCGCAGAGGGAAGCAGAGGTTGTCATGCGTTTTTATGGTTGGATGCACAAAATCTTAATGTAAAAGAACGTCACTTTATATTGCCGCTTGTGATAAAGACCTTTATTATGCAGTCCGTCGCTTTTATTTCTTCCCTATCACAAGTTCGTACAAAGCTTATTTTCTTCGCACTAATAGATCATACATATTTAGAGAGCAATTTTTATTGCCTGCACCAATGACAACTTACTTGAAGGATCTTACTCAATCCATAGGTAGGTTGGTGGACTCTCATGGCAAAACTGGTTTAAAGGATGTTTGGAAGCACAAGTAGTATTTCTACTTGGTGCAAAGAATTTGGCTAGCATGAGAGGGAAAGGCAAGCTCAACATGTTGGATGATCCAAGACAATATAACTTTTCACATATAGGAAAATGTAACCCATTAAATTGTCTTCCTTGTCCAACATCAACCTTTTAGCATGTCATATTTTAATGAGTGCTCACAATTACAAAATATGTCCAAGATAGTATATTTATATGTGAAATCTCTCTTCCTTCAATATTCTTTCATGAATTGTTCAAGTGACCAATACAATGTTTGCTAACATTCAATAAATTTACCACATCTACTTATTATATGTGAAGTCATTACTCCCGATGGGATAAGCATATGAAACATATATAATTTCAGATTTATGATATTCAAATCATTCAACCATTTACTCATAGGATATAAGTGAAGCACACAAGTAAATGACAAACTACTCCAAAAAGATATAAGCGAAGATCAATGAGTAGTTAAATAGTTATGTAGCTATGTGAAGACTCCCTCTCATTTAAGAATTTTGGATCTTGGTATTTTATTCAAACAGCAAGAAAAACAAAACAAAATGACATTTCAAAGATAGAACATATCATGTGAAGAAGCAAAAACTTAGGTTCAACCGATACTAACCGATAATTGTTGAAGAAGAAAGGTGGGATGCCTACCGGGGCATCCCCAAGCTTAGATGCTTGAGACTTCTTGAAATATTTTCTTGGGGTGCCTTGGGTATCCCCAAGCTTGAGATTTTGTGTCTCCTTAATTCCTTTTATATCTCGGTTTCCTAAATCTCGAAAGATTCATCCACACCAAACTCAACTAGAACTCGTGAGATAAGTTAGTATAAACCAATGCAAAAACCTTATCATTTTCTACTGTAACAAGTCACTAAAATTATTATTCAACATTGCATACTAAATGTCTCTATATATTTAATACTCCTATCCTCAAATAGAATCATTAAACAAGCAAACTTATGCAAACAATGCAAACATAAGAGCAATCTGCCAAAACAGTATAGTTTGTAAAGAATGCAATATTCATCATACTTCCCTAACTCCAAAAATTATGAAAAAAATACTACAATGTAGAAGATTTATCATATCTCAATATTCAAAAAGTTTCAATATTATATCATTCTCTAACTTTTCTAGGGAATTTTTGCAACAATGGTAAACTTTCTGTTTTGCAACAACAACATGTATACTTGCAAAATAGCATGGTAAAGGCTATCCTTGACATTTTTATTGAAAACATAGATGCAAAAAATTATTCTAAATAACATCAAGTAAATACTAACAAAATAAAATGACGCTCCAAGCAAAACACATATCATGTGGTGAATAAAAATATAGCTCCAAGTAAAGTTACCGATGAACGAAGACGAAAGAGGGGATGCCATCCAGGGCATCCCCAAGCTTAGGCTCTTGGTTGTCCTTGAATATTACCTTGGGGTGCCTTGTTCATACCCAAGCTTAGGCTCTTGCCACTCCTTATTCCATATTCCCTCGAATCTTTACCCAAAACTTGAAAACTTCACAACACAACACTCAACAGAAAACTCGTAAGCTCCGTTAGTATAAGAAAATAAAACCACCACTTGGATACTGTTGTGAACTCATTCTAAATTCATATTGGTGTAATATCTACTGTATTCCAACTTCTCTATGGTTCATGCTTGATACGTCTCCAACGTATCTATAATTTTTGATTGTTCCATGCTGTTATATTACCCCTTTTGGATGTTTATAGGCTTTATTTTACACATTTATGTCATTTTTGGGACTAACCTACTAACCGGAGGCCCAGCCCATATTGCTGTTTTTTTGCCTATTTTAGTATTTTGAAGAAAAGGAATATCAAACGGAGTCCAAACGGAATGAAACCTTCGGGAGCGTGATTTTTGGAACAAACATTATCCAAAGAACTTGGAGTGCAAGTCAAGCAACAAACGAGGCGGCCAGGAGATAGGAGGGCACGCCCACCCCTCCTAGGCGCGCCCCTGTCTCCTAGGCCCCTCGAGCGGCCACCGACGTACTTCTTCCTCCTATATATACCTACGTACCCCGAAGACATCCAGGGAGCAACCGAAACACAATTTACACCGCCGTAACCTTCTGTATCCGCGAGATCCCATCTTGGAGCCTTCGCCGGCGCTCCGCTGGAGGGGGAATCAACCATGGAGGGCTTCTACATCAACACCATAGCCCCTCCGATGAGCTGTGAGTAGTTTACCATAGACCTTCGGGTCCATAGTTATTAGCTAGATGGCTTCTTCTCTCTTTTTGGATCTCAATACAATGTTCTCCCCCTCTCTTGTGGAGATCTATTCGATGTAACCTCTTTTTGCGGTGTGTTTGTCGAGATCCGATGAATTGTGGGTTTATGATCAAGTTTATCTATGAGAAATATTTGAATCTTCTTTGAATTCTTTTATGTATGATTGAGTTATCTTTGCAAGTCTCTTCGAATTATCGGTTTGGTTTGGCCTACTAGATTGATCTTTCTTGCCATGGGAGAAGTGCTTAGCTTTGGGTTCAATCTTGCGGTGTCCTTACCCAGTGACAGAAAGGGTTGCAAGGCACGTATTGTATTGTTGCCATTGAGGATAAAAAGATGGGGTTTATATCATATTGCATGAGTTTATCCCTCTACGTTGTGTCATCTTTCTTAATGCGTTACTCTGTTCTTATGAACTTAATACTCTAGATGCATGCTGGATAGCGGTCGATGTGTGGAGTAATAGTAGTAGATGCAGGCAGGAGTCGGTCTACTTGTTGTGGACGTGATGCCTATATACATGATCATGCCTAGATAATCTCATAATTATTCGCTTTTCTATCAATTGCTCGACAGTAATTTGTTCACCCACCGTAATACTTATGCTATCTTGAGAGAAGCCTCTAGTGAAACCTATGGCCCCCAGGTCTATCTTTTATCATATAAGCTTTCAATCTACTTTTATTTGCATCTATATTATAAAATACCAAAAATATATTTATCTTATCATACTATCTCTATCAGATCTCACTTTCGCAAGTGGTCCTGAAGGGATTGCCAACCCCTTTATTGCATTGGTTGCGAGTTCTTTGTCTGTTTGTGTAGGTGCGTGGGACTTTTGAGGAGCCTCCTACTGGATTGATACCTTGGTTCTCAAAAACCGAGGGAAATACTTACGCTACTATTGCTGCATCACAATTTCCTCTTCAAGGAAAACCAACGCAAGCTCAAGACGTAGCAAGAAGGATTTCTGGCGCCGTTGCCGGGGAGGTCTTCGCTCAAGTCAGGACATACCACATACCCATCACAAACTGATCTCCCTCGCATTCACATTATTTGCCATTTGCCTCTTGTTTTCCTCTCCCCCACTTCACCCTTGCCATTTTATTTGCCCTCTCTTTCCCAATCTCTCTCTCTCTCTCTTTCGCTCGCCTTTTCTGTTTGCTTGTGTGTTGGATTACTTGTTGCCATGGCGCAAGATAATATCAAATTGTGTGATTTCTCGAATACCAATAATAATGATTTCCTTAGTACTCCGATTGCTCCTCTTAATGATGTTGAGTCTTGTGAAATCAATACTGCTTTGCTGAATCTTGTTATGAAAGATCAATTCGCCGACCTTCCTAGTGAAGATGCCGCTACTCATCTAAACAACTTTGTTGATTTGTGTGATATGCAAAAGAAGAAAGATACGGATAATGATATTGTTAAATTGAAGTTATTTCCGTTTTCACTTAGAGATCGTGCTAAAGTTTGGTTTTCGTCTTTGCCTAAAAATAGTATTGATTCTTGGAACAAGTGCAAAGATGCTTTTATCTCTAAGTATTTTCCTCCCGCTAAGATTATCACTCTTAGGAACGATATTATGAATTTTAAACAACTTGATCATGAGCATGTTGCCCAATCTTGGGAAAGAATGAAATTGATGATTCGCAATTGCCCTACTCATGGTTTGAATTTATGGATGATCATACAAAAATTTTATGCCGGATTGAACTTTGCTTCTAGAAATCTTTTAGATTCGGCCGCGGGAGGCACGTTTATGGAAATCACGTTAGGAGATGCTACAAAACTTCTTGATAATATTATGGCTAATTATTCTCAATGGCACACCGAAAGATCTTCTAGTAAAAAAGTGCATGCTATAGAAGAAATCAATGTTTTGAGTGGAAAGATGGATGAACTTATGAAGTTGTTTGCTACTAAAAATACTCCTCTTGATCCCAATGATATGCCTTTGTCTACTTTGATTGAGAATAATAATGAATCTATGGATGTGAATTTTGTTGGTAGGAATAGTTTTGGAAACAATGCTTATAGAGGAAACTTTAATTCTAGACTGTTCCCTAGTAATTCCTCTAACAATTATGGAAATTCCTACAATAATTCTTATGGTAATTTTAATAAGATGCCCTCTGATTTTGAGAATAGTGTGAAATAATTTATGATGTCTCAAAAGAATTTTAATGCTTTGCTTGAAGAAAAATTGCTCAAAGTTGATGATTTGGCTAAGAACGCTGATAGACTTTTGCTTGATGTTGATTCTCTTAAACTTAGATCTACTCCTCCTAAGCATGATATAAATGAGTCTCTCAAAGCCATGATAATTTCCATTGATGAGTGCAAGGAAAGAACCGCTAGACTACGTGCTAAGAAAGATTGCTTTGTAAAGGCGTGTTCTTCTAGTTTCCATGAAAATAATGATGAAGATCTTAAAGTTATTGATGTGTCTCCTCTTAGATCTTTATTTTTCAATATGAATCTTGATAATAATGGGAATGGAGATGAGTCAACTTTAGTTAGAAGGCGTCGCAAGAATTCGGAGTTTTTAGATCTTGATGCTAAATTTGGTAAAAGTGGGATTGGAGAGGTCATGACTTTAAATAGTATTGAACCCACTATCTCGGATTTCAAGGAATTTGATTATGATAATTGTTCTTTAGAAAGTTGTATTTCCTTGTTGCAATCCGTTGTTAATTCTCCTCATGCTTATAGTCAAAATAAAGCTTTTACCAAACATATCGTTGATGCCTTATGCAATCTTTTGATGAAAAACTTAATTTGGAAGTTTCTATACCTAGAAAACTTAATGATGAGTGGGAACCTACTATAAAGATTAAAATTAAAGATCATGAGTGTTTTGCTTTGTGTGATTTGGGTGCTAGTGTTTCCACGATTCCGAAAACTTTATGTGATATTCTAGGTTTCCATGATCTTGATGATTGCTCTTTAAATTTGCACCTTGCGGATTCCACCATTAAAAAGCCAATGGGAAGGATCAATGATGTTCTCATTGTTGCAAATAGAAATTTGGTGCCCGTAGATTTTATCGTTCTAGATATAGATTGCAATCTTTCTTGCCCTATTATTCTTGGTAGACCTTTCCTTAGAACGATTGGCGCGATTATTGATATGAAGGAAGGGAATATTAGATTCCAATTTCCATTAAAGAAAGGCATGGAGCACTTTCCAAGAAAGAAAGTCAAATTACCTTATGAATCTATCATGCGAGCTACTTATGAATTAAGTGCCAAAGATGGCACTACTTAGATCTATCTTCGCTTTTATGCCTAGCTAGGGGCGTTAAACGATAGCGCTAGTTGGGAGGCAACCCAATTTTATTTGTGTTTTTTGTTTTTGTTTCTGTTTAGTAATAAATTTTGCATCTACCTTCTGTTTAGATGTGTTTTTATGTTTTAATTAGTGTTTGTGCCAAGTAGAACCTATAGGATAACCTATGATGATAGTTGATTTGATTCTGCTGAAAAACAGAAACTTTGCGCTCACGAGAATTAATTTGTTAAATCACAGGAAACGTGCTTTTGCATTGATTCTTTTTTCTGCTGATCAATAAACAAATTGTCCAGGACTTCCTATTTTGGTAGGATTTTTAGAGTTCCAGAAGTTTGCGTTAGTTACAGATTGCTACAGACTGTTCTGTTTTGACAGATTCTGTTTTTCGTGTGTTGTTTGCTTATTTTGATGCATCTATGGCTAGTAATTAGTTGTATGAACCATAGAGAAGTTGGAATACAGTAGGTTTAACACCAAAATAAATAAAGAATGAGTTCATTACAGTACCTTATGTGGTGGTTTTGTTTTCTTTCACTAACGGAGCTTATAAGATTTCCTGTTGAGTTTTGTGTTGTGAAGTTTTCAAGTTTTGGGTAAAGCTTTGATGGACTATGGAATAAAGGAGTGGCAAAGCCTAAGCTTGGGGATTCCCAAGGCACCCCAAGATATTCAAGAATAGCCAAAAGCCTAAGCTTGGGGATGCCCCGGGAAGGCATCCCCTCTTTCGTCTTCGTTCATTGGTAACTTTACTTGGAGCTATATTTTTATTTGCCACATGATATGTGTTTTGCTTGGAGCGTCGTGTATTATATTAGTATTTGCTTTTTAGTTTACCACAATCATCCTTGCTGTACACACCTTTTGGGAGAAGCCTACTTGATTTGAATTTATTAGAATACTCTATGTGCTTCACTTATATCTTTTGAGTTAGATAGTTTTTGCTCTAGTGCTTCACTTATATCTTTTAGAGCACGGCGGTGGCTTAATTTTGTAGAAATTGCTAGTCTCTCATGCTTCATTTATATTATTTTGAGAGTCTTTTAGAACAGCATGGTATTTGCTATGGTTATAAAATTGGTCCTAGAATGGTAGGCATCCAAGTTGGGTATAATAAAAACTATCATAGGAAGTGAATTGGATGCTATGATCAATTTGATACTTGATAATTGTTTTGAGATATGGAGGTAGTGATATTAAAGTCATGCTAGTTGGGTGATTATGAATTTAAAGAATGCTTGTGTTGAAGTTAGCAAGTCCCGTAGCATGCACGTATGGTTAAAGTTGTGTAACAAATTTGAAGCATGAAGTGTACCTGGCTTGTGCATCCTTATGAGTGGCGGTCGGGGATGAGCGATGGTCTTTTCCTACCAATCTATCCCTCTAGGAGCATGCGCGTAGTGCTTGATTTTTGATGACTTATAATTTTTTGCAATAAGTATATGAGTTCTTTTGACTAATGTTGAGTCCATGGATTATACGCACTTTTACCTTTCCACCATTGCTAGCCTCTTCGGTGCCGTGCATTGCCCTTTCTCACCTTGAGAGTTGGTGCAAACTTCACCAGTGCATCCAAACCCCGTGATATGATACGCTCTATCACACATAAACCTCCTTATAACTTCCTCAAAACAGCCACCATACCTACCTATTATGGCATTTCCATAGCCATTCCGAGATATATTGCCATGCAACTTTCCACCGTTCCGTTCATCATTATCATGACATACTTTAATTTTGTCATATTGCCATTGCATGATCATGTAGTTGACATCGTATTTGTGGCAAATCCACCATGCATAATTTTTCATACATGTCATTATTGATTCATTGCACCATCCCGGTACACCGCCGGAGGCATTCATATAGAGTCATATCTTGTTCTAGTTTCGAGTTGTAATTCATATGTTGTAATCAATGAAAGTGTGATGATCATCATTATTAGAGCATTGCCCAAAAGAAAAAAGAAAAAAAGAAAAAAAAGAAAGGCCAAAATAAAAAAAGGCCAAAGAAAAAAAGAAAAAAAAGAAAAAAATAAAAAAAATAAAAAGGGCAATGTTACTATCTCTTTTTCCACGCTTGTGCTTCAAAGTAGCACCATGTTCTTCATGTAGTGAGTCTCATATTTTGTGCTTCAAAGTAGCACCATGTTTTTCATATAGTGAGTCTCATACACTACTAGGGAAAAGACTATACACAGAATCTTAGCAGCAACGCGGCTAAAAAAGGAGCGCTGCTGCTAATTAGTAGTAGCGCGTGTGCGGGAAACTCGCTGCTGATAATTTTTAGCAGTAGCGCGCTCTGTGTAAACCGCGCTGCTACAAATATCGACCGGCGGTGTTCACCTAGCTCCATTTAGCAGTAGCGCGTGGCCCGAACCGCGCTACTGCTACGGATGTAGTAGTAGCGCGCTTTTACTGGATCGCTGCTGCTAATTTCAAATTGGCAACTTTTTTCACTGTTAGCAGTAGCGCCGTTGCCCAAAGCGCGCTGCTGCTAATTCTTTAGCAGCAGCGCGTTTCTTCTCCCGCGCTACTGCTAACCCGCACCAACCCACCACCTTTCCCCACCCGTGCCTCCCCTCCCCCTCCTCTCTTCCCTTCCCCCTACCTCCCCCACATGCTCCCACTCTCACTCTTCTTCTTCCTCAATACTTCTCCCCCATTACTCTTTCTCTTCTATCCACCTTTCTCTCTCTTCATTACTCCTACCTAACTACACCACCTCCATTAATGCATCTCCTTTCTCTTTTTCCTTTCCCCTCCACTAGTTGAAGTTGTCTCCTCCCAAATTAGGTAGCTAGGTAGATGTAGCATTTAGTTAAGTGACCTATTTGCCCCCTAACTAGATCTATCTTTGTCAAGAAGAGCTTTGTGCACTTTTGATCTCCCTACAACATCATCTCCACCGTGTGCTCGATCTCGATCGAGATAGAGGTGATGAAAATTTCATGCTTTTGCAAAATGGAAAATATGTTTATGTGTGTGTGATATGTTTGTGGAAATTGTGTGTGTGGCACGCCAAATTGTGCTTTTGAGTTGCCTATGTTTTGCCGAAATGTTGATTTATTTCCGTTTCGGCGAATTCCGGGCAAACTCTAGATCCATATATGTCCTATTTTTAGGGAAGGTCATGCCAAATTTTTGTATGACTTTGATGCATGCATGCATTTTTATAATCAATTTGTTTATTATTACCGTGCAGAGTTGACGATGGTCAGTGGAACGATGGTGGACAGGTGGTTGCGGTCGGCGGTGCAGGACATGAAAGAAAATAACCGGACAGAGGTTTTATGTCCGTGTCGAAAATGCAAAGGAATAGTTTGGCTCGACCCCCATGACGATGGTCGTGTCGAAGCGCACCTGCTCATGACTGGTTTCATGGATGGCTATACGCGGTGGATAATTGAAGATGAGGATGACGATGTTGAGGATGCCGACGGGGCAGGCAATGATGACACGGGGCAAGACGAAGAGATGATCGATAATGGCGGCGGGGAAGAGGCCGGACATGGCGGCGGAGAAGGGGCCGGACATGGCGGAGGAGAAGGGGCCGGACATGGCGGCGGAGAGAACGACATGGACTCCACGCAGCAGAGTTCGTCGGTACTAAGTTCAATCGTGCGGGACCCTCATGTTCAAGCATTGCTTCGCAAGGAGACGAGTACTGAGAGAGCTGCTTCTAGAGAGGAGGCTAAGCTGGAGCAACTGGTGGTAGACTCGAACACTCCATTGTATGATGGTTGCAATCCTGAGGTGACCCGCTTGAGTTTCACGCTCCAACTCCTGAAGACGAAGGCTAAAAACAAATGGACCGACACTAGCCTCGATGAGCATCTCAAGTACCTAAAGGATGTTCTTCCCGCGGGTAATCTATGTCCTACTAGTGTTGATGAGGCCAAGAAGATCGTGTGCCCTCTTGATCTGCCACACGTTAGATACCATGCATGCATCAACGATTGCATAATTTATCGGAAGGAGCACGCGGAAAAAACAAGCTGTCCGGTGTGCAATGCTTCTCGATACAAGAAGGCCGGGAAGAAATGTCCCCAGAAAGTTGTATGGTACTTACCGATCACTCCCCGTCTCCAGAGGTATTTTGTAGATCCCAAGGAAGCAAAGCTAATGCGCTGGCACGCGGAGAGGAAGAAGCCCGACGATGGAGATGATCCGAAGCTGAGACACGTGAAGGATGGAAGCCAGTGGAGAGCGTTGAACAGCTTCTATCGGTATTTTGAATGTGATGCAAGGAACATCGTGCTCGGCGCGTGTACCGATGGCATGAATCCGTTTGGCAACCAGAACACCAACCATAGCACATGGCCCGTGTTTGTATGGATGTACAACCTCCCCCCTGGTTGTGCATGAAATCGAAGTACATTCACATGAGCATGCTTATTCAAGGGCCGAAACAACCAGGAAATAATATTAATTTGTATCTGGGACTACTTCAAGAGGAGTTAGACACGTTATGGAAAACACCGGCCAAGACATGGGACGCCAGCAAAGGTGAGTATTTCAACATGAGAGCCGCGCTGATCACGACAGTGCAGGACTATCTCGGTTACGGATATGTGGCAGGCCAGGTGTGCCATGGATATTGCGGATGCACGCGGTGCATGGATGATACGACGTCTCAGCAGCTAACGTCAAGGAAAGATGGCGGGTCTGGGAAAATCGTGTACATGGGGCATCGAAGATGGCTTGAACAGGACGACCCGTGGAGAAACCGTGGAGATCTATTCAATGGTCACGCTGAGCATCGAGGACCTCCACGTAAGCGGAGCGGTGCCGAAATCGATGAGCTGTTGAAAAACTGGAAGGAGTGCCCCGCGCCGGGAAAGACGATGAGAAAGGCGCCGGAGCCGCTGCTGAAGGTATGGAAGACGAGGTCTGTGTTCTGGGACTTGGAGTACTGGCACAAACTCGATACACCTCATTGCCTTGATCAAATGCATATCTGTAAGAATGTCCTTGAGAGCTTGCTCGCAACACTGATGAACATGCCGGATAAGACCAAGGATGGGCCGAAGGCAAGAAAAGACTTGCAAGATTTGAAAATTAGGGAAGATCTGCACATGCCGCCCCGTAAAATGTCAGACGAGACAGAGACGGAGACAGAGGCACGGGAGAAGAAGGGCAAGAAAATAAAGAAAGAGGATTATTGCCCCCCTTCTTGCTTCACCTTAAGTCAGGCTGAGATCAATGCCTTCTTTAAGTGCCTTACCGGAGTCAAAGTTAGTTCCGGTTACTGTGGCAAGATAAGCAGATATCTAGACACGGACAAGAAAAGGTTCAGCGGGATGAAGTCTCATGACTGTCATGTGATGATGACGCAGATACTACCTGTTGCCCTTAGAGGGATAATGGACAAGCACGTCCGTGACACGCTTATTGGTCTCTGCAACTTTTTCGACGTCATCTCTCGAAAGTCGATCAGTGTGAAGCAGCTCCAAAGGCTACAGGAAGAGATCGTTGTGATACTGAATGAGCTTGAGATGTACTTCCCGCCCGCGTTCTTTGACGTGATGGTGCATCTGTGTGTCCATATTGTGGATGACATAATAGACCTGGGGCCGTCATTCCTGCACAACATGATGCCATTTGAGAGGATGAATGGGATCATCAAAGGATTCGTTCGTAACATGTCCCGTCCGGATGGAAGCATCGTCCAGGGCTATTTGGCACAAGAGTGCATCTCTTTCTGTGAGAATTTTCTATATGGCGCAGACCAGCCGCCTGGTGTTAGTGTTGGTTTGCCCGTTAACAAGCACGATGGGAGGCTCGAAGGAGATGGTCACTGCAACGGTCGCAGGGAACTGCACGTGGCATACTCAGATCGACGCAGCGACTTTGACAGAGCAAACTTGGTAGTGCTACAACACCTAGACGAGGTAGATCCTTTCGTGGCACTGCACAAAGAAATTATCGCAAAGAAGTATCGTGACCGGGGGGTATGCAGGACGGACGCCGAAGTTACTAGAGAGCACAACTCCACTTTCCTGCATTGGTTCAAAGAGCATATTATTGCTAATCCTCCGGAGGAGGGCTCTAAGGACGGATTGCTCATATACGCCTTAGCACATGGCCCCTCGCCCAACCTCGTAACCTATCAGGCATATGATATCAACGGATACACGTTCTACACGGAGGCCAAAGATATGGACAGTGATGATCAGAACTCAGGGGTGACGATGGAATGCATGACCGGCAGCGACAACGGCGCAACTGAACGATTTTATGGAAGGGTCGAGGAGATCTGGGAGCTTGACTACTCTGGACTGCACAACACGACGATGTTCCGTGTCAGATGGGCTAAGAATGTCGAAAGAGAAAGCCGGATTTTCACTACCATGACTATACCCGACGCCAAGAGCGCTACCGTGAACGCTATCGCAAAAAATGAGCCATGGGTACACGCTAAGCACGTGACACAATGCTTCTTCATAACCGACCCGCGCAATCCCAGCCGTGTTGTCCTGAGGAGAGGCAAAAGGAACATCATTGGAATGGATGGAGTCGCCAACGAGGAAGACTATGATCAGTACGGCAACCCAATGAGGGAAGATGACGATGATGATGAAGTATACATCAAAAGAAGAATCAATACTACATTACCTAAGAAAAATCGTACTCCATGGAAAAGGCAAAGTCACAATGAGGGGCTCAATTATTCTTCGACGAACAAGAAGGGAAATAAGCTGACTCAAAAACGAAAACGTCAGCACTGAGGAAACTTATGTTATCGGTCAAATGATGTAATATATATATATATGTTCCTATTTTGTATACACACTTAGCCATTATTATGCATGGGTCCAATGATGTGTAATATATATGTTCCTATTTTGCATACATATTTAACCGTCAAATGATGCAATATATATCGCCCTCCCTTCATTCACTGCCCTCAGGAAATAAAAGTGGGATAAATTAAAGGAAAAGAAAAAGGAAAACTGGCAGTAGCAAAGGTAGTAGCAGCGCGTTTTGCCTAAACCGCTACAGATACTGAAGTTAGTAGAAGCGAATTTCGTATAAAGCGCTACATCTACTGAAGGTAGTAGCAGCGCTTTTCGTGCAAATGTGCTACTGCTATGTCCACTTAACCCAAAATTCTCACCCGCCCTACTTCATCCCGCCTTTTCCCCCCAAAAAATCCCCACTCTCCCCAGTCGCACCGTCGCGCCCGACCCGGCCCCGGCGCTCGCTCCCGACTCTGGCGCCGGCGCTATCCCCCGACCCCGACGCTCGCCCCCGACCCGGCCCTCGCCCCCAACCCCGACCCCTACGCTCGCCCCCGACCCGGCCCTCGCCCCCGACCCCGGCGCCGGTGCTCGCCCTCGACCCCGGCGCGCTCGCCCCCGACCCGTCGGCCCTCGCCTCCCTCCTCTCCCCTCCCGGCCGTCGTCAGGCCTGCCTCCTCGCCCCTGCACCCTCTGTAAACCCCCCTCTCTCTCTGCTAGGGTTCTTCGGTTAATTTAATTAGGTTTTAGTTAGGGCAGTATGTTAATTAGGTTATCTATTTAGTTATGAATTTAGCTAGGTTTCAAAATTTGAACTGGACATGTGATATGCAAATTTGAACTGGACATGTGATATGTGCATATGTCATGTTTTGGACATGTCATGTTTGGAAAATGATCCGAGTGGCCTATGTTACGCCGGAATGTTGATTCATTTCCGTTCCGGTGAATTTCAAGCGCTCGATATGTCCATTTTTTAGCAAAGGTCATGCCGAAATTTCCCGTGAATAAAGGCATGATTTTGTGCTACATAGTTGGCATATCGAGTGCTGGCACATAGATTTCTTTTTATGTCATTTCTCATTTATTCATACTTTTAGAAATAAATGAGGACACTTAATCATAGGAAACATGTCGAACAACGAAGAAACTGGGCCTTCTGACCAAGATGCAGACGAGATGGATTATGAGGGTGAACAAGAGTACCTCGACTATTTGACTGCTAAGCAAGGTTTGCAGGTCGGCCTCGATGATGGTACTGACGCCGACATCGACACCGACAGCGCCGGCACCGATGGCGGCACCGAGACCGGTGGGGAAGGTACCGGCGGGGAAGGTACCGGCGGGAAGGTACCGGCCCCGATGCCGCTACCGAAAAGAGGAAGCATAAGAAGCAGAGGATACGAAAACCTAACAAACTAGGGATTGGACGACTTGTGATCACAAAGATGGCACCTTGGCAAGTTTGAGCCGTTAGAGCCGGAAGAACCTCGCAAGTGCTATGGGAACCAAGTAGGATGCATCCTACGGGAATGCGCGAGCATCAACGACGATGACTTAAGGAGTAAAGAACATTTGACGCAGTTGCTCCTAACAAAGTTGCACAAGAGATTCAAGTTCCCCGACCGGGATGATAACATAGAACAACCGTGGGATGATCCGAAGATGAAAAAGATTAACAATCACGCCATGGGCATGTTCAGCAATGATTTGGCCTCCTGGAAACGAGGGTGAAACGAGCTATTGAGGCTGATGAACCCCTGTCCAAGATTCTGGAGGAAAATCCGACACTTACGGAAGAGGAGTTCGAAAAGTTCAAGGACACTTGCGCTAGCGAGGCAGCCAAGGCTAAGGCTGCGAAATTCAAGAGCCTTCAGCAAAGGAACACGGGGAAGCATCGCCTCGGAAGCCGTGGCTACCTCGGTAAAAGGCCCATATGGGATAAGGAGGACGCGGAACGTGAAGCCGCGGGTCTCCCAGACCCCTTCGCGAAGTTCACCAACCCCTTGGAGCATGACTTCATCAGGGCCCGCTACAAGTGGGACAAGGAGAAAAAGGTTTTTTACACGGACAAGATCACGAGGAAATTGATTAGACTACTGGAGAAGCAACACCAGCTTGCAGCCGAAAGCCCTACTTCTCCGATGAGGCCCAAGTGGGACACCCCTCTCAACCGGGCCTTGAACGAACTTAAGGGACTCCCTTTGGATCAGCGGCCGCAATATGGTCGTGTGCACGGCGCTGGAGACGGCGCCACGTGGAAGGTGTTTTACAACGAGGGCCCGGAGGCCAAGAAGCTGAAAACGAAGTTTAGTCAGGCGGACATCGACGCGAAGGTGAAGCTTGCGGTCGAGAAAAAAGCAGCTGAGGATGCGAAAAAAGCAGCCGAGGACAAATATGAGTTGCTACAGCAGGCAGTCAATGCAGCTGTAACTGCCTGCAGAAATGATTTCGCTACTAACTTGGTTCCAGTTATCATCAACTGGGCGAAGGAAAATCCAGACAAGACGGTACATGATTTCCCGATGCCCAGTTTCGTCGGGAGCAACTCCATGAACAACAACACCATCGCACCATCACTTGCTCACGCAACCGGGCCTCCTCTCGCAGCCGCTCCCACTCATAGCAGCCCGTCCTCAGTCTCAGGCGCGCTAGGTGGGCCTTCGTCTTTGGCTGAGCTCGACGCCGTCACGGTAATTACATGTCGCACCAACATATATATATATATATATATATATATATATATATATATATATATATATATATATATAATATTCCATTTTTGTTGCCTTTCGGTTGTTTTACGCCACAGACATATGTGTTTGCAGGCGAAAGAAACCCCGTGCACCATACTCTACTTGATCAAAGGCCAGAAGGTGGACGTGGGAAAGGGGATGATAATGGACCCCTCTCAACGCACGTTCCACAACCAGCCGATCCCCGCTGGGCACTTCAGGGTTAGCTTGACCAGTGTGAAATCGGGGCACGAGGATTTGCCTCCTCCAGTACAGCATGTGGGAGCGGACGACGAGACCCCGCCGCGGATTGGAAGCTGCAAGAATTGGGTGCTGCTATGGCCGAAGAATCTTATTCGTCTGGAGCCGGCCGAGAGCACACCAATAACTACCACACATCAACAAGCATGTGCGAAGACCACCACCCCGCCTACGCAATTACCAGCTCCTGTAGTGCCGGGTGAGAGCGGCGGACGACATGATGAAGGGGGTGCAATAGTACTGGCTGATGTAATTTCTCCTGTAGAACAGAGAATGGATGATGAGACGGAGGTCGACCCTATGGATTACCTCAATACAAACGCGTATGACTGTGACATAGATATGATGAGTCAACCATATGACGAATCGGGCTATCAGCTTGCTAATGAGGATATGGATGATATGCCCGGGCAGGGTCGTACCATGGATTGCAAAAAGTCTCTCTTCATGAAATCCTCACAGGACACGCCTGAAGATGCCGCCTCAACACAGGCTCAACTAGCCGGGCGCGAGGGTCGTACAGTACTTAGCCCGGGAACACTGGGGCAGGGGTTAAGGAAGGGTCTGGAAGGTGTGCCCAAGAAAAAGGAGAGGAAGAGATCGGGGAAGGTAACTGTCTCCAAACAAGCCAGAGCACATAGCAGCCAGACGATGCATTCTGAAGAGCGTGTACCCGTGAAAAGTGCGGTCATGTTCCATCTCACGGGCGAGCCGATGCTACCGCCGAAACCGCTGGAGGCACTATCAGGGGATCTCAGGAGACTGCACGACCATGTGCTGTCGACTGAGAAAAGCCTACTAGCCTCAAAGGATCCAGGATATCCGACATACGCGGCTCGTGTGCCTGAGGGGAAGTGCTACGTCGACACACGGCCCGCGGAGGTGTTCTTCCTGCGGTTTGACCATATCTTTGAGATGTTTCTAACAAGGCGGCTTGATTTTACTATCGTCCGCCTTTTTGCGCTACATATGAGCTCCGTCATGAAGAGTGAAGAAGTCTCGCAAATCTGTGTGGCGGATCCGTACTACATGCACGAGTCTTTCTTGAGTCTCGGCGACTTTGAGCGTGAAACTGCTAGGGAGTACCTCCAAAACTTCATGGTACAGAATAAGGACCGGGAAATTGTCCTCGTGCCTTATCATCCAAAGTAAGTCAGTTCCGGACAACCCTTTCGTACATTTCAATCATTCCTTCTCTCTCATATGGGGAATAATTTGAGGTGTCTTTTCCCCGCAGCAACGGGCGCGCCGTCCTTATCGTTCTTTACCCGCAAGTCTCCCACGCCGTGTATTTTGACCCTTCCAGAGACTACGAGAAAAAAGACTACACCCACATAATGAATATTCTAGATGATGCTCTCCAAGGCTTCAGCTTTAGAGGTGGCCACGTGCAGATCAAGAAACAAAGGAACAAGAAGATGGGTTTCGCGCATAAAACTAACTTCTCCTGCATCCATGTCCCAAAACCAAGCAAGAAGGATGGATTCTACATCGTCCATCTCATGATTCAGTTCAACACGGATCACCAAAAGCTTCGCATTAACAGCAGAAATGATGATCGTATCCACAAGTGGCTAGAATCTCATGGAGAAGCGGATTATAAACTTAGAGATGACTTCTTTCGCATCCAAAGCGACATTGCGACGATCATCATGAAAGAAGTCGTCGATGAGAAGGGGATGTTCCACCACGGCCCTATATCGCGAGCTGACGTCCGAACTCGCATAGGCATGCAACGTCTAGACCTCACGCCGTTCAAGAAGCTAGGGTTCGTCCTCGATGATATGGAAGGATGGAACTTCTAGTGATTTATGATGCCGATGATGATGATATGTGTCGGTTGAACTTGTATACTTCTTGTAGCGATGAAACTTTGTGATGTCCACGGTCCATGCCGAACTTGCGTAACGCTACTTTGTTAGTTTGCGTACGATGACCTGCGTACCTCTAGTTAATTAATTTGCGTACTGTATGTTGCATCTAGTTGCTAACCCTTTCTTTTTCGGTGTTGCTCTAGTATATTTTGTTGCATATATATGATTGTACATCCTCTTCATGAACATGCATCTCTAACAGGTACCTAGTTTCTTGATGGCGAGATGGAATTGCTATGTCGTGTACAAAGGGAAGGTTCCGGGGGTGTACAACGAGTGGCATGAGTGTCAGGCGCAAGTGAATGGGTTCATGGGCGCCAGCCATAAAGGCTTCAAAAGCAGACAAGAAGGAGAAGCTAGTTACTTGAGGTTCACGCTAGCGCGAGAGAGGACTCGTAACCGCCACCTCATGTACTGCATAGTTCCGCTCTCACTCATAGTGATAGCACTTCTTGCGTATACCTTTGTTTAGATGGATGACGTTGTTGTAGTTGCAAGTATTCGAGACTTGCATGTATCTCTATTTTCGAGATGATGACAAGATATCACTTTGTGTTGGATGATGATTATGATGAGACTATTTGTATGTACATGCTATGATACATTTGTGGTCTCGCAGACATTTGTATGTGTATCATGATGACATTTCTATGTGCTAAAGATTCTTCTATAAAGCCTGTTCAAATACAAAACAAATATGCCAAAAAAATAACAAAAAAAACCTACTTAAATTAGCAGTAGCGAGTGTATAAAAGTTAGCAGCAGCGCTGCGGTAGCAGTAGCGCGTCAGGGTAAAAAGCGCTAGAGCTACTAGCAGTAGCGAGCTTCCGCAAACAGCGCTGCTGCTACACTTGTGTAGCAGTAGCGCCGGTGAGCACGCGCTACTGCTATATGTTAGCTATAGCGCCTTATTAGTAGCGCCTGTCCCCGCGCTACTGATACATCTAAAACCCGTGCTGCTGCTAGCCTTTTCCCTAGTAGTGATATGTTGTCACTTTCATATACTAGTGGGAATTTTTCATTATAGAACTTGGCTTGTATATTCCTACGAGGGGCTTCCTCAAATGCCCTAGGTCTTCGTGAGCAAGCAAGTTGGATGCACACCCACTAGTTTTGTTTTGTTGAGCATTCATTTATAGCTCTAGTGCATCCGTTGCATGGCAATCCCTACTTGTCATGTTGACATCAATTGATGGGCATCTCCATAGCCCGTTGATTATCCTCGTCAATGTGAGACTTTCTCCTTTTTTGTCTACTCCACACAATCCCCATCATCATATTCTATTCCACCCATAGTGCTATATCCATGGCTCACGCTCATGTATTGCGTGAAGGTTGAAAAAGTTTGAGATTATTTAAGTACGAAACAATTGCTTGGCTTGTCATCGGGGGTGTAGAATTTGGGAACATCTTTGTGTGACAAAAATGAAGCATAGCCTAACTATATGATTTTGTAGGGATGAACTTTCTTTAGCCATGTTATTTTGAGAAGACATGATTGCTTTGATTAGTATGCTTGAAGTGTTACTATTTCTTTTATCAATATGAACTTTTATTTTGAATCATTTGGATCTGAACATTCAAGCCACAATAAAGAAAATTACATTGAGAATTATGCTAGGTAGCATTCCACATCAAAAATTCTGTTTTTATCATTTACCTACTCGAGGGCGAGCAGGAATTAAGCTTGGGGATGCTTGATACGTCTCCAACGTATCTATAATTTTTGATTGTTCCATGCTATTATATTACCCCTTTTGGATGTTTATGGGCTTTATTTTACACATTTATATCATTTTTGGGACTAACCTACTAACTAGAGGCCGAGCCCATATTGCTGTTTTTTCGCCTATTTCAGTATTTCAAAGAAAAGGAATATCAAACGACGGAATGAAACCTTCGGGAGCGTGATTTTTGGAACAAACGTGATACAGAGAACTTGGAGTGCAAGTCAAGCAACAAACGAGGCGGCCAGGAGATAGGAGGGCGCACCCACCCCTCCTGGGCGCACCCCCTGTCTCCTGGGCCCCTCGAGCGGCCACCGACGTACTTCTTCCTCCTATATATACCCACGTACCCTGAAAACATCCAGGGAGAAACCGAAACACAATTTCCACCGCCTTAACCTTCTGTATCCGCGAGATCCCATCTTGGAGCCTTCGTCGGCGCTCCGCCGGAGGGGGAATCGACCATGGAGGGCTTCTACATCAACACCATAGCCCCTCCGATGAGTTGTGAGTAGTTTACCACAGACCTTCGGGTCCATAGTTATTAGCTAGATGGCTTCTTCTCTCTTTTTGGATCTCAATACAATGTTCTCCCCCTCTCTTGTGGAGATCTATTCGATGTAAACTCTTTTTGCGGTGTGTTTGTCGAGATCCGATGAATTGTGGGTTTATGATCAAGTTTATCTATGAGAAATATTTGAATCTTCTCTGAAATTTTATGTATGATTGAGTTATATTTGCAAGTCTCTTTGAATTATCAGTTTGGTTTGGCCTACTAGATTGATCTTTCTTGCCATGGGAGAAGTGCTTAGCTTTGGGTTCAATCTTGCGGTGTCCTTACCCAGTGACAGAAAGGCTTGCATGGCATGTATTGTATTGTTGCCATCGAGGATAAAAAAGCTGGGGTTTATATCATATTGCATGAGTTTATCCCTCTACATCATGTTATCTTTCTTAATGCATTACTCTGTTCTTATGAACTTAATACTCTAGATGCATGCTGGATAGCGGTCGATGTGTGGAGTAATAGTAGTAGATGCAGGCAGGAGTCGGTCTACTTGTTGCAGACGTGATGCCTATATACATGATCATGCCTAGATAATCTCATAATTATTCGCTTTTCTATCAATTGCTCGACAGTAATTTGTTCACCCACCGTAATAGTTATGCTATCTTGAGAGAAGCCTCTAGTGAAACCTATGGCCCCCGGGTCTATCTTTTATCATATAAGCTTTCAATCTACTTTTATTTGCATCTTTACTTTTTGCATCTATATTATAAAATACCAAAAATATATTTATCTTATCATACTATCTCTATCAGATCTCACTTTCGCAAGTGGTCATGAAGGGATTGACAACCCCTTTAGTGCGTTGGTTGCGAGTTCTTTGTTTGTTTGTGTAGGTGCGTGGGACTTTTGAGGAGTCTCCTACTGGATTGATACATTGGTTCTCAAAA
This sequence comes from Triticum aestivum, assembly GCF_018294505.1. Classification (NCBI taxonomy): domain Eukaryota; kingdom Viridiplantae; phylum Streptophyta; class Magnoliopsida; order Poales; family Poaceae; genus Triticum; species Triticum aestivum. The sequence continues at coordinate 582,601,082 of NC_057804.1, forward strand.
ACTGAGGGAAATACTTATGCTACTATTGCTGCATCACCCTTTCCTCTTCAAGGAAAACCAACGCAGGCTCAAGACGTAGCAATACTCTACGATATTACTCATAGATTCATCAAAATAAGCAAACAACACATAGAAAACAGAATATGTCAAAAACAGAACAGTCTGTAGTAATCTGTATCATTTGAATACTTATGTAACTCCAAAAATTCTGAAATAAATTGGTGGACCTGATTAACTTGTATATTAATAATCTTCAAAAAGAATCAGCCTAAAATAACTCTCCAGTAAAAAATGGCAGCTAATCTCGTGAGCGCAAAAGTTTCTGTTTTTTACAGCAAGATCGCATAGACTTCACCCAAGTCTTCCCAAAGGTTCTACTTGGCACAAACACTAATTAAACATAAAACCACATCTAACCAGAGGCTAGATGAATTATTTATTACTAAACAGGAACAAAAAGTAAGAATCAAAAACAAAGTTGGGTTTCCTCCCAACAAGCGCTAATGTTTAATGCCCCTAGCTAGGCATGATGATTTCAATGATGCTCACATAAAAGATAAGGATTGAAACATAAAGAGAGCATCATTAAGAATATGACTAGCACATTTAAGTCTAACCCACTTCCTATGCATAGGGATTTTGTGAACAAACAACTTATGGGAACAATAATCAACTAGCATAGGAAGGCAAAACAAGCATAACTTGATATTATTGCAATTCCTACAAGCATATATTCCTCCCTCATAAAAAAATTCAATAGCATCATGAATGAATTCAACAATATAACCATCACATAAAGCATTATTTTTATGATCTACAAGCATAGAAAATTTACTACTGTCCACATATGCAAAATTCTTCTCATTCAGAATAGTGGGAGTATCATAAGAAACTCGAATACTATAAATTGTTTGCACATTAAAAGAGTAATGTTCAGAAAAAGGGTAATCATAATCATGACAAGTTTTATAAATATAATCATCACTACTTTTTATAGCATAAGTGTCATCACAATAATCATGATAAGTAGCAACTTTGTTCTCATCATAATCAATTGAAACCTCTTCCAAGATAGTGGAATCATCACTAAATAAAGTCATGACCTCTCCAAATCCACTTTCATAATTGTCACAATAAGATTCAACACCCTCCAAAATAGTGGGATCATTACTTCCTAAAGTTGACACTCTTCCAAACCCACTTTCATCAATATAATCATCATAAATAGGAGGCATGCTATCATCATAATAAATTTGCTCATCAAAACTTGGGGGACAAAAAATACCATATTCATCAAACATAACATCCCCAAGCTTGTGGCTTTGCATATCACTAGCATCATGGATATTCAATGAATTCATACTGACAACATTGCAATCATGCTCATCATTCACATATTTTATGCCAAGCATTCTATGTAATTCTTCTTCTAGTACTTGAGCACAATTTTCAGAATCCTTATTTTCACGGAAGACATTAAAAAGATGAAGCATATGAGGCACCCTCAATTCCATTTTTTGTAATTTTCTTTTATAGACTAAACTAGTGATAAAACAAGGAACAGAAAGATTTGATTGCAAGATCTAAAGATATACCTTCAAGCACTCACCTCCCCGGCAACGACGCCAGAAAAGAGCTTGACGTCTACTACGTAACTTTCTCCTTGTAGACGTTGTTGGGCCTCCAAGTGCAGAGGTTTGTAGGACAGTAGCAAATTTCCCTCAAGTGGATGACCTAGGGTTTATCGATCCGTGGGAGGTGTAGGATGAAGATGTTGGGGAACGTTGCAGAAAATTAAAATTTTTCCTACGGTTTCACCAAGATCCATCGATGAGTTCATCTAAGCAACGAGTGATAGGAGAGAGATTGCATCTACATACCACTTGTAGATCACGTGCGGAAGCGTTCAAGAGAACGGGGATGATGGAGTCGTACTCGCCGTGATCCAAATCACCGATGACCAAGTGCCGAACGGACAGCACCTCCGCGTTCAACACACGTACGGAGCGGATGACGTCTCCTCCTTCTTGATCCAGCAAGGGGAAAGGAGATGTTGATGATGATCCAGCAGCACGACGGCGTGGTGGTGGATGCAGCAGAACTTCGGCAGGGCTTTGCCAAGCTATTACGGGAGGAGGAAGAGGTGTAGCAGGGGGAGGGAGGCGCCAAGACACAGGGTGCGGCTGCCCTCCCTCCCCCCTCCTTTATATAGGCCCCCAGGGGGGGCGCCATCCCTGGGAGATCTAATCTCCCAAGGGGGGGGGGCGGCCAGGGGGGGAGTGCCCCCAAGGCAAGTGGGGCGCGCCCCCCACCTAGGGTTTCCAACCCTAGGCGCAGGGGGGGCCCAAGGGGGGGGGCGCACCAGCCCACTAGGGGCTGGTTCCCCTCCCACTTCAGCCCACGGGCCCCTCCGTGATAGGTGGCCCCACCCGGTAGACCCCCGGGACCCTTCCGGTGGTCCCGGTACAATACCGGGTGACCCCGAAACTTTCCCGATGGCCGAAACAGCACTTCCTATATATAATTCTTTACCTCCGGACCATTCCGGAACTCCTCGTGACATCCGGGATCTCATCCGGGACTCCGAACAACATTCGGTTTGCTGCATACATATATTCATACAACCCTAGCGTCACCGACCCTCAAGTGTGTAGACCCTACGGGTTTGGGAGACATGCAGACATGACCGAGACGGCTCTCCGGTCAATAACCAACAGCGGGATCTGGATACCCATGTTGGCTCCCAGATACTCCTCGATGATCTCATCGGATGAACCACGATGTCGAGGATTCAAGCAACCCCGTATACTATTCCCTTTGTCCGACGGTATGTTACTTGCCCGAGATTCGATCGTCGGTATCCCAATACCTCGTTCAATCTCGTTACCGGCAAGTCACTTTACTCGTACGTAATGCATGATCCCGTGACCAGACACTTGGTCACTTTGAGCTCATTATGATGATGCACTACCGAGTGGGCCCAGTGATACCTCTCCGTAATACGGAGTGACAAATTCCAGTCTCGATCCGTGTCAACCCAACAGACATGTTCGGAGATACATGTAGTGCACCTTTATAGTCACCCAGTTACGTTGTGACGTTTGGTATACCCAAAGCACTCCTACGGTATCCGGGAGTTACACGATCTCATGGTCTAAGGAAGAGATACTTGACATTGGAAAAGCTCTAGCAAAACGAACTACACGATCTTGTGCTATGCTTAGGATTGGGTCTTGTCCATCACATCATTCTCCTAATGATGTGATCCCGTTATCAACGACATCCAATGTCCATAGTCAGGAAACCATGACTATCTGTTAATCAACGAGCTAGTCAACTAGAGGCTCACTAGGGACGTATTGTGGTCTATGTATTCACACGCGTATTATGATTTCCGGATAATACAATTATAGCATGAATAAAAGACAACTATCATGAACAAAGAAATATAATAATAATCCTTTTATTATTGCCTCTAGGGCATATTTCCAACAGTCTCCCACTTGCACTAGAGTCAATAATCTAGTTACATTGTGATGAATCGACCACCCATAGAGTTCTGGTGTTGATCATGCTTTGCTCGCGGAAGAGGTTTAGTCAACGGATCTGCGACATTCAGATCCGTATGTACTTTGCAAATATCTATGTCTCCATCTTGAACATTTTCACGGATGGAGTTGAAACGACGCTTGATGTGCCTGGTCTTCTTGTGAAACCTGGGCTCCTTAGCAAGGGCAATAGCTCTAGTGTTGTCACAGAAGAGTTTGATCGGCCCCGACGCATTGGGTATGACTCCTAGGTCGGTGATGAACTCCTTCACCCAAATTGCTTCATGCGCTGCCTCCGAGGCTGCCATGTACTCCGCTTCACATGTGGATCCCGCCACGACGCTCTTCTTGCAGCTGCACCAGCTTACTGCCCCACCATTCAACATATACACGTATCCGGTTTGTGACTTAGAGTCATCCAGATCTGTGTCGAAGCTAGCGTCGATGTAACCCTTTACGACGAGCTCTTCATCACCTCCATAAATGAGAAACATGTCCTTTGTCCTTTTTAGGTACTTCAGGATATTCTTTTCTATTGTCCAGTGTTCCTTGCCGGGATTACTTTGGTACCTTCCTACCAAACTTACGGCAAGGTTTACATCAGGTCTGGTACACAGCATGGCATACATAATAGATCCTATGGCTGAGGCATAGGGGATGAGGCTCATCTCTTCTTTATCTTTTGCCGTGGTCGGGCATTGAGCCGAGCTTAATCTCACACCTTGCAATACAGGCAAGAACCCTTTCTTGGATTGATCCATTTTGAACTTCTTCAAAATCTTATCAAGGTATGTGCTTTGTGAAAGACCTATGAGGCGTCTCGATCTATCCCTATAGATTTTGATGCCTAATATGTAAGCAGCTTCTCCAAGGTCCTTCATTGAAAAACACTTATTCAAGTAGGCCTTAATGCTGTCCAAGAATTCTATATCATTTCCCATCAAAAGTATGTCATCTACATATAATATGAGAAATGCTACAGAGCCCCCACTCACTTTCTTGTAAACGCAGGCTTCTCCATAAGTCTGCATAAACCCAAACGCTTTGATCATCTCATCAAAGCGAATGTTCCAACTTCGAGATGATTGCACCAGCCCATAAATGGATCGCTGGAGCTTGCATACTTTGTTAGCATTCTTAGGATCGACAAAACCTTCCGGCTGCATCATATACAGTTCTTCCTTAAGATAGCCGTTAAGGAATGCCGTTTTGACGTCCATCTGCCATATCTCATAATCATAGTATGCGGCAATTGCTAACATGATTCGGACGGACTTAAGCTTCACTACGGGAGAGAAAGTCTCATCGTAGTCAATCCCTTGAACTTGCCGATAACCCTTAGCGACAAGTCGAGCTTTATAGATGGTGACATTACCTTCCGCGTCCGTCTTCTTCTTAAAGATCCATTTGTTTTCTATCGCTCGCCGATCATCGGGCAAGTCAGTCAAAGTCCATACTTTGTTTTCATACATGGATTCTATCTCGGATTGCATGGCTTCTAGCCATTTGTTGGAATCTGGGCCCGCCATCGCTTCTTCATAGTTCGAAGGTTCACCATTGTCTAACAACATGATTTCCAGGACAGGGTTGCCATACCACTCTGGTGTGGAACGTGTCCTCGTGGACCTACAAAGTTCAGTAGAAACTTGATCCGAAGTACCTTGATCATCATCATTAATTTCCTCTCCAGTCGGTGTAGGCACCACGGGAACATTTTCCTGAGCTGCACTAATTTCCAGTTCAAGAGGTAGTACTTCATCGAGTTCTACTTTCCTCCCACTTACTCCTTTCGAGAGAAACTCTTTTTCCAGAAAGGATCCGTTCTTGGCAACAAAGATCTTGCCTTCGGATCTAAGGTAGAAGGTATACCCAATGGTTTCCTTGGGGTATCCTATGAAGACGCATTTTTCCGACTTGGGTTCGAGCTTTTCAGGTTGAAGTTTCTTGACATAAGCATCGCATCCCCAAACTTTTAGAAACGACAGCTTAGGTTTCTTCCCAAACCATAATTCATACAGTGTCGTCTCAACGGATTTAGACGGTGCCCTATTTAAAGTGAATGTAGCTGTCTCTAGAGCGTATCCCCAAAATGATAGCGCTAAATTGGTAAGAGACATCATAGATCGCACCATATCCAATAGAGTGCGATTACGACGTTCGGACACACCGTTACGCTGAGGTGTTCCAGGCGGCGTGAGTTGTGAAACGATTCCACATTTTCTTAAGTGTGTACCAAATTCGTGACTTAAATATTCTCCTCCACGATCTGATTGTAAGAATTTTATCTTTCGTTCACGTTGATTCTCTACCTCATTCTGAAATTCCTTGAACTTTTCAAAGGTCTCAGACTTGTGTTTCATCAAGTAGACATACCCATATCTACATAAGTCATCAATGAGAGTGAGAACATAACGATATCCTCCGCGAGCCTCAACGCTCATTGGACCACACACATTAGTATGTATGATTTCCAATAAGTTGGTTGCTCGCTCCATTCTTCCGGAGAACGGAGTCTTGGTCATTTTGCCCATGAGGCATGGTTCGCATGTGTCAAATGATTCATAATCGAGAGACTCTAAAAGTCCATCAGCATGGAGCTTCTTCATGCGCTTGACACCAATGTGACCAAGGCGGCAGTGCCACAAGTATGTGGGACTATCGTTATCAACTTTACATCTTTTGGGATTCACACTATGAATATGTGTAACATTACGTTCGAGATTCATTAAGAATAAACCATTGACCATCGGGGCATGACCATAAAACATATCTCTCATATAAATAGAACAACCATTATTCTCGGATTTAAATGAGTAGCCATCTCGCATCAAACGAGATCCAGATACAATGTTCATGCTCAAACTTGGCACTAAATAACAATTATTGAGGTTTAATACTAATCCCGTAGGTAAGTGTAGAGGTAGCGTGCCGACGGCGATCACATCGACCTTGGAACCATTCCCGACGCGCATCGTCACCTCGTCCTTCGCCAGTCTCCGCTTATTCTGCAGCTCCTGCTGTGAGTTACAAATATGAGCAACGACACCGGTATCAAATACCCAGGAGTTACTACGAGTACTGGTAAGGTACACATCAATTACATGTATATCAAATATACCTTTAGTGTTGCCGGCCTTCTTGTCCGCTAAGTATTTGGGGCAGTTCCGCTTCTAGTGACCCTTCCCTTTGCAATAAAAGCACTCAGTCTCAAGCTTGGGTCCATTCTTTGACTTCTTCCCGGCAACTGGCTTACCGGGCGCGGCAACATCTTTGTCGTCCTTCTTGAAGTTCTTCTTACCCTTGCCCTTCTTGAACTTAGTGGTCTTATTGACCATCAACACTTGATGTTCTTTCTTGATTTCAACCTCTGCTGACTTCAGCATTGAAAATACTTCAGGAATGGTCTTTACCATCCCCTGCATATTGTAGTTCATAACAAAGCTCTTGTAGCTTGGTGGGAGCGACTGAAGGATTCTGTCAATGACCGCCTCATCCGGGAGGTTGATCTCCAGCTGGGACAGGCGGTTGTGCAACCCAGATATTTTGAGTATGTGCTCACTGACAGAACTGTTTTCCTCCATCTTACAACTATAGAACTTGTCGGAGACTTCATATCTCTCGACCCGGGCATGAGCTTGAAAAACCATTTTCAGCTCCTCGAACATCTCATATGCTCCGTGTTGCTCAAAATGCTTTTGGAGCCCCAGTTCTAAGCTGTAAAGCATGCCGCACTGAACGAGGGAGTAATCATCAGCACGTGACTGCCAAGCATTCATAATGTCTTGGTTCTCTGGGATGGGTGCTTCACCTAGCAGTCCTTCTAGGACATATGCTTTCTTGGCTGCTATGAGGATAATCCTCAGGTTCCGAACCCAGTCCGAATAGTTGCTGCCATCATCTTTCAGCTTGGTTTTCTCTAGGAACGCGTTGAAGTTCATGTTGACATGATCGTTGGCCATTTGATCTACAAGACATATTTTGCAAAGACTTTAGACTAAGTTCATGATAATTAAGTTCATCTAATCAAATTATTTAATGAATTCCCACTCAGATTGACATCCCTCTAGTCATCTAAGTGTTACATGATCCGAGTCGACTAGGCCGTGTCCGATCATCACGTGAGACGGACTAGTCATCATCGGTGAACATCTCCATGTTGATCGTATCTTCCATACGACTCATGTTCGACCTTTCGGTCTCTGTGTTCCGAGGCCATGTCTGTACATGCTAGGCTCGTCAAGTTAACCCTAAGTGTTTTGCATGTGTAAAACTGTCTTACACCCGTTGTATGTGAACGTAAGGATCTATCACACCCGATCATCACGTGGTGCTTCGAAACGACGAACTTTAGCAACGGTGCACAGTTAGGGGGAACATTTTCTTGAAATTATTATAAGGGATCATCTTATTTACTACCGCCGTTCTAAGTAAATAAGATCCATAAACATAATAAACATCACATGCAATTATATAATAGTGACATGATATGGCCAATATCATATAGCTCCTTTGATCTCCATCTTCGGGGCTCCATGATCATCTTCGTCACTGGCATGACACCATGATCTCCATCATCATGATCTCCATTATCGTGTCTTCATGAAGTTGTCACGCCAACGACTACTTCTACTTCTATGGCTAACGTGTTTAGCAATATAGTAAAGTAATTTACATGGCGTTCTTCAATGACACGCAGGTCATACAAAAATAAAGACAACTCCTATGGCTCCTGCCGGTTGTCATACTCATCGACATGCAAGTCGTGATTCCTATTACAAGAACACGATCTCATACATCACAATATATCATTCATCATTTATCACAACTTCTGGCCATATCACATCACATGACAATTGCTGCAAAAACAAGTTAGACGTCCTCTAATTGTTGTTGCATCTTTTACGTGGCTGCAATTGGGTTCTAGCAAGAACGTTTTCTTACCTACGAATAACCACAACGTGATTTTGTCAACTTCTATTTACCCTTCATAAGGACCCTTTTCGTCGAATCCGCTCCAACTAAAGTGGGAGAGATAGACACCCGCTAGCCACCTTATGCAACTAGTGCATGTCAGTCGGTGGAACCTGTCTCATGTAAGCGTACGTGTAAGGTTGGTCCGGGCCGCTTCATCCCACAATACCGCTGAAGCAAAATAAGACTAGTAGCGGCAAGCAAGTTGACAAGATCTACGCCCACAACAAAATTGTGTTCTACTAGTGCAATAGAGAACTACGCATAAACCTGGCTCATGATGCCACTGTTGGGGAACGTTGCAGAAAATTTAAATTTTTCCTACGGTTTCACCAAGATCCATCTATGAGTTCATCTAAGCAACGAGTGATAGGAGAGAGATTGCATCTACATACCACTTGTAGATCGCGTGCGGAAGCATTCAAGAGAACGGGGATGATGGAGTCGTACTCACCGTGATCCAAATCACCGATGACCAAGTGCCCAACGGACAGCACCTCCGCGTTCAACACACGTACGGAGCGGATGACGTCTCCTCCTTCTTGATCCAGCAAGGGGAAAGGAGAGGTTGATGATGATCCAGCAGCACGACAGCGTGGTGGTGGATGCAGCAGAACTCTGGCAGGGCTTCGCCAAGCTATTGCGGGAGGAGGAAGAGGTGTAGCAGGGGGAGGGAGGCGCCAAGACACAGGGTGCGGCTTCCCTCCCTCCCCCCTCCTTTATATAGGCCCCTAGGGTGGCGCCGGCTCTGGGAGATCTAATCTCCCAAGGGGGGCGGCGGCCAGGGGGGGAGTGCCCCCCAAGTCAAGTGGGGCACGCCCCCACCTAGGGTTTCCAACCCTAGGCGCAGGGGGGGCAAGGGGGGGCGCACCAGCCCACTAGGGGCTAGTTCCTGAGGGAGTTCTGGACTAGGGGGTGTCCGGATAGCCGAACTATCATCATCGGCCGGACTCCAAGACTATGAAGATACAAGATTGAAGACTTCGTCCCGTGTCCGGATGGGACTTTCCTTGGCGTGGAAGGCAAGCTTGGCGATATGGATACGTAGATCTCCTACCATTGTAACCGACTCTGTGTAACCCTAGCCCTCTCCGGTGTCTATATAAACCGGATGGCTTTAGTCCATAGGACGAACAACAATCATACCATAGGCTAGCTTCTAGGGTTTAGCCTCCTTGATCTCGTGGTAGATCCACTCTTGTAACACATATCATCAATATTAATCAAGCAGGATGTAGGGTTTTACCTCCATCAAGAGGGCCCGAACCTGGGTAAAACATCGTGTCCCTTGTCTCCTGTTACCATCCGCCTAGACGCACAGTTTGGGAACCCCTACCCGAGATCCGCCGGTTTTGACACCGACATTGGTGCTTTCATTAAGAATTCCTCTGTGTCGTCATCGATAGGCTCGATGGCTTCTTCGATCATCATCAATGACGCAGTCCAGGGTGAGACTTTTCTCCCTGGACAGATCTTCGTATTCGGCGGCTTTGCACTGCGGGCCAATTCGCTTGGCCATCTGGAGCAGATCCAAAGCTACGCCCCTGGCCGTCAGGTCAGATTTGGAAGTTTAAACTTCACGGTGGACATCCGCGGGGACTTGATCTTCGACGGATTCGAGCCACAGCCGAGCGTGCCGCACTATCACGGCGAGCATGATTTAGCTCTGCAGCCAGACATTACCCTGGAGGCCACACTAGAACCCACTCCGATCTTCAATTTGGAGCCGCCTGCGCGGATCGAGGACGGATGGCTAGACACTGCCTCGGGGGCTGCAACCTCTACCGCGATAGAGCCGAACAGTGACCTTGTCCCTCATGAAGCTTGTGACTCCGAGGTGCCGGACTCCTTGCCGGACTCCGAACCTCCCGCGCCCCCTCCGATCGATTCCGATCGGCCGCCGATCATGGAGTTCACCGCAGTGCACATCTTTCAACACTCACCTTTTGGCGACATCTTGAGTTTGCTAAAGTATCTCTCGTTATTAGGAGAGCCCTGGCAGAACTACGGTCAGGACGGTTGGGATGCGGACGACAAAGAAATTCAAAACCCACCCACCACCCACTTGGTAGCCGCTGTCGACGATCTAACCGACATGCTAGACTACGACTCCGAAGACATCGACGGTATGGACGACGATGCCGGAGACGACCAAGAACCAGCGCCCACCGGGCACTGGAAAGCCACCCCTACTCACGACGTATACATGGTGGATACACCAAAAGGAAGCGACAATGAGGAAAAACGGGACGTGGCGAAGGACAACTCCCCCAACAAACAACCAAAACGGCGACGCAAGCGCCGCCCGAAGACCGGCCTCGATAAAAACGGCACCCATACGGACAAGGCCCTAGAGCAGGGCGAAGCAGTGGACGACGCACACGTCACCAAGCAGCCAGCCGGACATGAACTGGACAAGCAACCCATCCCCGGCGAAGATGATCTCACATCACCAGAGCACACGAATCTTCATAAAAGGCTCGTCGCCACGGCAAGAAGTTTGAAGAAGCAAAAGCGGAAGCTCAAAACAGCGGAGGACGCACTCAGAATGAGATGGAGCAAAGTACTCAACAGCGCAGATAAACATGGCGCTAGTCACCAGACAAAGAGCTACCCGAAGCGCAAGCTGTTGCCCGAATTTGACGAGGAGGCCTTAGAGCCCCCGCAGTCAAAAAAGAAAGAAGCCGCCTGGCCGGATAGACGACCAGATGACAGGCCAAGAGCAACAAGGGGCGCCGCACACAAGCCGGCACACGATCAGCATAAAGATCCTCGGAAAAAGACTACCCAGTCAGATCTATTTATGGACCAAAAAAGAAGACTCCAGGAAGCAACATAACCCGCCGAACATTTGAAGACAACGGCACACCCAAATATAGGGGCGCCGCACACCCACTATGTTTCACCGACGAGGTACTGGATCATGGATTTCCAGCGGGATTCAAACCCGTAAACATAGAGGCATATGACGGAACAACAGACCCCGGAGTCTGGATTGAGGATTATATCCTACACATACATATGGCCAGAGGAGACGATCTCCATGCCATAAAATACCTACCCCTCAAGCTCAAAGGGCCAGCTCGGCATTGGCTTAAAAGCCTCCCAGAAAATACCATCGGAAGTTGGGAAGAGCTTGAGGATGCGTTTCGAGCAAATTTTCAGGGGACTTATGTCCGGCCTCCGGATGCAGACGATTTAAGTCACATAACTCAACAGCCCGGAGAGTCAGCACGCAAATTCTGGAACAGGTTCCTCACTAAAAAGAACCAGATAGTCGACTGTCCGGACGCTGAAGCCTTAGCAGCCTTTAAACACAACGTCCGAGACGAATGGCTCGCCAGACACCTCGGCCAAGAAAAACCAAGAACAATGGCCGCACTAACAAGCCTCATGACCCGCTTTTGTGCAGGGGAGGACAGCTGGCTGGCTAGATGCAGCACCAGCGACCCGAGTACATCCGAAGTCAGGGATGGAAATGGGAAATCACGACGCAGAAAAGATCAGCGCCGGAACAAGGAAAATGGCCCAAATAGTACGGCGGTCAATGCCGGATTCAAAAGCTCTCGGCCGAATAACAAAACACTGCCCCTCAAGGACAACAGTGACGAGCTATCCAACCTAAATAAGATTCTGGACAGGCTATGTCAAATACACGGTACCTGCGGAAAGCCTGCAAACCATACCCACAGAGATTGTTGGGTCTTCAAGCAGTCCGGCCGACTTAATGCCGAACAGAAGGGGCTCGACACACCAAGCGGAAGTGACGAACCCCAAAAGCAGCACTCCGGACAACAGAAGACTTTCCCACTAGAAGTCAAAACAGTGAACTCACTTCATGTGATAACACGAAAACAGAGTGCGGCACCTGCCATACCAGGAGACCGTCCGCAGAATGGGGATAGACCATACCAACATTCGACATAACAGCACTTCCTTTAAAGGAGTGATGCCAGGCCTTTAAGCCAATCATACGGGCTCTGTACCACTAGAGGTCGTGTTCGGTTCATCCAACAACCTCCGTCGCGAAAGGCTCATTCTTCGCAGCACCCCATTTCACAGTGGCCATCAAGCACTACTGGGGCACAAAGCTTTCGCCCGCTTTTAGCGCCATACCACACTACATGTCTCTTATACTTACAATGCCCGGTCCACGCGGCATAATCTCATTAAAGAGTAACTACGAGTGTCCCTCAACCACAGAGAGCGTGGGGCTGCCTTGACAGCCACTCCGACCTTGCAGGTCAAGGCCCCTAAACACAGGTCATTCAGACCCCGGACACGGTTAGGCGAGTCCGGCTTAACTAAACAAGGGGCTTCCCAGCCGCATATCCCCTTTACAAGGGGCTGCGCGTATAAATGATGAGAGCCAATAAAGCTCAACTTTCTTCATCTTCCAAATTATACTTTATTTCATACAATTTTTTGCATGATATTTCTTAGAAACTAAGTCCTTCTCTTTTACAGATGAAGCACGTGCTACACCCGTCCAGGATACAGCACAACGGAGACACAGGCGCAGACGTGCAGCAGGGACCCGTTGCAAGGATTCTTTTCAGATTAAGACCCTGCGTAAACCTTTCTTACTGTCTCTTGTTGATACACATCCCCCGGTTTCCCACCATAGCCGAGGAGGAGGCTGGCGTTTTGGCATCGGCCGCGCCAGAAGTTCTCGCCCGTACCTGGACACTAGGGGCTTAGGGCATTGTTCTGCCCGATATCATAAAGACCGAACACCTCAGGGAGTGTTCGGCGTCTCGACTTAGGCCTTATATGCATCAGCTCCGAATCATGTCTTTGGTCAAATGTTGGGTTTGCCCGGCTCCTGTGTTTTGCTGCCTTACGTTCCGTATCATCGGCTAACGCGGCACCAGGAGAACTACTGCGATTGTGCCCCGGTTCGGCCGGGCGAGCACCTCAGTAGAGAAAGCCGAAAACTGACTGTCATGATATAGCGAGAGACTGGTCAACCACTCGATCGACCATTGGAATGTTTAGAATTCCTCCGCTTTGATGAAGGACCGCTTCCCGGTCAGGCACATACGCGCCCCGAAGTTCGGAGAGGAGCGGTGCCGCTAGGGGCTATATAGTAGCCCCACATTCGAGCTCCTATGGCTAAGTGAAAGTAATAAAGCATTATAGTCTGGTTGCCTAGTTTGCTACGCTACCACCTCCCTAAAAGGACCAAGACGTTGGATTAAGTGTGAAAAGGCGCTTTTCTTTTTGCAAACATCCCCGCACCATGTGCGTGGGGGCTGAAGCCAAAGACTGCAACTTTCAGGTTATTCATACATATACGGCCGCACAGGAGATAGTTCAATACTTGAGCACACAAGTATAAAATGTTATTGCATTATAAACATGATCCCATAAATCATACATGTCATTCAAACATAACATCTTTCGAGCACTGTGCCTCTATTATACGAGCGCCCTGCAGGACTTCCTCAAAATAGTGCTCGGTGGGGAATCGGCTTTTTTCCGAACCCCGGGATGCAACAGTGGTGACATCAATCTCCGCCCAGTATGTCTTACCACGGGCGAGAGCCATCCGTGCACCTTCTATGCATGCCGACCACTTCATCGCCCCAATACGCGGCACCGCCCCAAGGAATTGCTGCAACAAGCCAAAATAACTCTTTGGCTTGGGCCTTTTCGGCCACAGATGAGCGACCACATCCGTCATGGCAAGTCCGGACAATCTATTCAGCTCAGCCCACTCAACCAGCCGATCACTCAACGGAAGTGGATGCTCCGGACTATGGAATTGAGACCAGAAAAGCTCTTCCATTTCATGATCCTCCTGGCTTCGAAAGTGCACGACTGCGTCCGCCGCACTCGCCGCCAAGTCCAGATAAGGATCCTCCGCACCGTACAATCGGCCCAGCTGAGCATACTTCGGATCCGTGAACTTCCTACGCAGCATAAAGGGCTTTCCAGCCACAATGTCTCCAACCTGACGAAGTTCCTCCTTCATAGCCCGCATCGCACTACGGGCATCCTTGGCTTCGGCGTCGGCCTTCTTCAGGTCCTCTTGCTCCGCTCGGTGTTCTCCTTCAAGAACCTCCAGGCGGTCGGTAGCAACTTTTAATTTCGTGGCCATTCTGGCCATCTCCTCCCTGCTTCGGCAGTGAGCAGCCTTCTCGGCTTCTAGCTCTTCCGCTGCCTTCAAGGCAGCCGCCTCGCTTTTTCTGGCTTGCTCCTTGGCCCGAGCAAGTTTCGCTCGAAGGCCTTCCACAACAGCAGCACTATCTGCATCAGGCATACAAATTGTAAGGAATGGGCGTCAGCCCCCTTACTAGGCGACCATAGAGCAACCACGCACCTTGTGACTCATCGAGTCATTTATTGACCAGCGAGATGTCCGCATCCGCAACGTCGAGTTGCCTCTTGAGATCGGCAACTCCATCAGTCCGGCTGGCCACCGAACGTTTCACCACCTGCATAGGAAAGGTGACATTATATAACTGAGATTATGATCCTCAGCACGCTGCCGCTTTCGACAGCATACCAAGTCTCAGGGGCTACTATCTATACAGGCCGCACTTCATGTGCAAAAACTGTCAAAAGGTATATCATTTTTTGCGTACCTCAAATACCGTTAGCAAACTTCCGACGGCCTCACACAACCCGCTTTCGGCGGACGAGATCCTCTCAATCACCATACTCATTAATGTGCGGTGATCTTCTGAGATGGATGCCCTCTTAAGCAAATCCTGCAGCTCCACCGGCTGTACTCCAATGGGTGCCGAACTCTCTGGCCCCGCCGGACTCGGGGAGACCCTCCGTGACGACACCTCAGGGTCGTCCACCCCGCACGATGGGGCGACAGATGGAGGAGTTTCGCTCTCCATCATATCCGGACGAAGGTCTCCCGAAGATGAGCTATGCTGAGATGGGCTGAGATCCGAACTACAAGGTGAAAACTTCGATTACCCTTAGAAATTAAACAGGGATGTTCACTATTACAAAATTCCCCTTTTTTTACTTACGGCTCGCTAGAGGGTTGATTCCTCCGAGGAGACAGTTCGGCCGGGGCTTTTCCCGGCACGGGACCTTCCGGTACAGATTTCTTTCCGCGCTTTGAGGCCTTGGCCTCCGGGTCTTCGGAAGCGGTCCTCTTCTCTCCTTGGAAGGAGGGACTCTCGATTCCTCCCTTACTGAAAGCCTCTATGGCTGAGGTGGTAGATCCCTTGTGTCCTTCTTCGCCCTCCTCTGAAGGTGCAACCTCTAACATTTTGATTAACACGGGATCCTGCGTGGTCTCAGGGAGGGGGGCCGGACACTGTATCAATTTTGCTTGCGCTATCCACTCATGTCCAAGGGATAGCTGGTTAAAAGGCAAACCCACAGTAAATAAATGGGCGATGTGTCCGGACACAGGGCTACTTACTTGAGTATCCGGGCGATTGCAGCTTAGGCCAGCATCCTCGGTCAATTCCAGACGCATTTCTTGCGATCCGAAGAACAGATTGTACATCTCCGCGGGTGTCAAACCCATGAAGTGTTGAAGAGCTCGTGGCCCCTCCGGATTAAATTCCCACAGGCGGAGGCGGCGACGTTTGCAGGGCAGTAAGCGCCGGATCAACATAACCTGCACCACTACGGCCAGATTGATCTCCCTTTCTTGGAGACCTCGAATCCGGTCCTACAACAGGGGAACGTCCTTCGATGGCCCCCAGTCACGCCCCTTGTTGACCCATGACGTCAGCCGTTGTGGGGGGCCCGAGCAGAAGACGGGCGGCAGCCTCTGCCTGCTGCCCCTGGGAGCGGTGATATAGAACCACTCCTGTTGCCACAAGTCGAGCTCCTCCTGAAAAGAGCCTTCGGGCCATGGAGCATCGGCCCTCTTGCTTATAACTGCCCCGCCGCACTCTGCCTGACGCCCCTCGATCACCTTCGGCTGCACATTGAAGGTTTTGAGCCACAAGCCGAAGTGAGGGGTAGTGCAGAGGAAGGCTTCGCATACGACAATGAATGATGAGATGTGGAGGATAGACTCCGGAGCCAAGTCATGGAATTCCAGCCCATAGTAAAACATGAGCCCCCTCACGAAGGGATCCGTCGGGAAGCCTAAACCCCGACGGAGGTGAGACATAAACATGACGCTCTCGCCACGCTCGGGAGTAGGAATAACTTGCCCTCGGGCAGGCAGCCTATGCGAAATCTCGTAGGTTAAGTACCTGGCGTCTCTTAGCTTTAGCACGTCCTCCTCCGTGACGGAGGAGGGCATCCACCGGCCTCGTAGGTCAGGGCCGGACATTGTCGAAGATCGAAGGTACCTGAATATGGAGCCTTGGGTGTTGGAACTCGGGGCGAGGGGCGGATTCGATAGAGGATTGAAGAAGAAGAACGGGCCTTGGTCTCATTATGAAGAGGAAGAATACCAAGAGCCGTCCCCGTGACCGTTTGGAACCTGCCTTCGATGGAGGGGGCATGGCGACGGGCAAGGTTGGGTTACCTACGTCCGTATTGATGGGAATCCCGGAATAAGGGGAACACGATCTCTGCTTCGACAAGACGTGCCAAGGAAACTGCCTCGCTAAACACGCTGAGGTGACACAATAAAAACAATTCGAGTAAAGGCTTGGTAATGGTGTGACGTCATGCCACAAAATACGTCAGCAGATTGAACTTGTGTAATATTATTCTCTCTACGGGGGGACGTGGAATTTATCTTTGCAGAGCCGGACACTATCCTGATGTTCACGATCTTCGATAAATTATTCGGAGGAAGAACCCGCCTTGCAATGCCGAAGACAACACGCACGCCGAACTCGTCGTCATTGAAGCCTGGTTCAGGGGCTACTGAGGGAGTTCCGGACTAGGGGGTGTCCGGATAGCCGAACTATCATCATCGGCCGGACTCCAAGACTATGAAGATACAAGATTGAAGACTTCGTCCCGTGTCCGGATGGGACTTTCCTTGGTGTGAAAGGCAAGCTTGGCGATACGGATATGTAGATCTCCTACCATTGTAACCAACTCTGTGCAACCCTAGCCCTCTCCGGTGTCTATATAAACCGGATGGCTTTAGTCCATAGGACGAACAACAATCATACCATAGGCTAGCTTCTAGGGTTTAGCCTCCTTGATCTCGTGGTAGATCCACTCTTGTAACACATATCATCAATATTAATCAAGCAGGATGTAGGGTTTTACCTCCATCAAGAGGGCCCGAACCTGGGTAAAACATCGTGTCCCTTGTCTCCTGTTACCATCCGCCTAGACACACAATTCGGGACCCCCTACCCGAGATCTGCCGGTTTTGACACCGACAGTTCCCCTCCCACTTCAGCCCACGGGGCCCTCCGGGATAGGTGGCCCCACCCGGTGGACCTCCGGGACCCTTCCGGTGGTCCCGGTACAATACCGGGTGACCCCGAAACTTTCCCGATGGCCGAAACAGCACTTCCTATATATAATTCTTTACCTCCGGACCATTCCGGAACTCCTCGTGACGTCCATGATCTCATCCGGGACTCCTAACAACATTCGGTTTGCTGCATACATATATTCATACAACCCTAGCGTCACCGAACCTTAAGTGTGTAGACCCTACGAGTTCAGGAGACATGCAGACATGACTGAGATGGCTCTCCGGTCAATAACCAACAACGGGATCTGGATACCCATGTTGGCTCCCACATACTCCTCGATGATCTCATCGGATGAACCACGATGTCGAGGATTCAAGCAACCCCGTATACTATTCCCTTTGTCAGACGGTATGTTACTTGCCCGAGATTCGATCGTCGGTATCCCAATACCTCGTTCAATCTCGTTACCGGCAAGTCACTTTACTCGTACCTTAATGCATGATCCCGTGACCAGACACTTGGTCACTTTGAGCTCATTATGATGATGCACTACCGAGTGGGCCCAGTGATACCTCTCCGTAATACGGAGTGACAAATCCCAGTCTCGATCCGTGTCAACCCAACAGACACTTTCGGAGATACCTGTAGTGCACCTTTATAGTCACCCAGTTACGTTGTGACGTTTGGTATACCCAAAGCACTCCTACGGTATCCGGGAGTTACACGATCTCATGGTCTAAGGAAGAGATACTTGACATTGGAAAAGCTCTAGCAAAACGAACTACACGATCTTGTGCTATGCTTAGGATTGGGTCTTGTCCATCACATCATTCTCCTAATGATGTGATCCCATTATCAACGACATCCAATGTCCATAGTCAGGAAACCATGACTATCTGTTGATCAACGAGCTAGTCAACTAGAGGCTCACTAGGGACGTATTGTGTTCTATGTATTCACACGTGTATTACAATTTCCGGATAATACAATTATAGCATGAATAAAAGACAACTATCATGAACAAAGAAATATAATAATAATCCTTTTATTATTGCCTCTAGGGCATATTTCCAACAGAAGATGGTCTCTCTCAAACAACCCTGCAAACAAATAACAAAGAGTCTCTTGTGTCCCCAACACACCCAATACAATGGCAAATTGTATAGGTGCACTAGTTCGGCGAAGAGATGGTGATACAAGTGCAATATGGATGGTAGATATAGGTTTTTGTAATCTGAAAATATAAAAATAGCAAGGTAACTAATGATAAAAGTGAGCACAAACGATATTGCAATGCTTCAGAACAAGGCCTAAGGTTCATACTTTCACTAGTGCAAGTTCTCTAAACAATAATAACATAACTAGATCATATAACTATCCCTACACATGCAACAAAGAGTCACTCCAAAGTCACTAATAGAGGAGAACAAACGAAGAGATTATGGTAGGGTACAAAACCACCTCAAAGTTATCCTTTCTGATTGATCTATTCAAGAGTCCGTAGTAACATAACACGAAGCTATTCTTTCTGTTCAATCTATGATAGAGTTCGTACTAGAATAACACCTTAAGACACAAATCAACCAAAACCCTAATGTCACCTAGATGCTCCAATGTCATCTCAAGTATCCATGGGCATGATTATACGATATGCATCACACAATCTCAGATTCATCTATTCAACCAACACAAAGTACTTCAAAGAGTGCTACAAAGTTTCTACCGGAGAGTCAAGATGAAAACATGTGCCAACCCCTATGCATAAGTTCATCGAACCCGCAAGTTGATCACCAAAACATACATCAAGTAGATCACGTGAATATCCCATTGTCACCACAGGTAAGCACGGCAAGACATACATCAAGTGTTCTCAAATCCTTAAAGACTCAATCCGACAAGACAACTTCAAGGGGAAAACTCAATCCATTACAAGAGAGTAGAGGGGGAGAAACATCATAAGATCCAACTATAATAGCAAAGCTCGCGATACATCAAGATCATATCACCTCAAGAACACGAGAGAGAGAGAGAGATCAAACACATAGCTACTGGTACATACCCTCAGCCCCGAGGGTGAACTACTCCCTCCTCGTCATGGAGAGCACCGAGATGATGAAGATGGCCACCGGTGATGGATCCCCCCTCCGTCAGGGTGCCGGAACAGGGTCCCGAGAGGTTTTTGGTGGCTACAGAGGCTTGCAGCGATGAAACTCCCGGTCTATTGTGTTCCCCAAAGTTTTTAGGGTATATGGATATATATAGGGGAAAGAAGTCGGTCAGGGGGGCACGAGGGACCCACGAGGGTGGGAGGCGTGCCCAGGGGGTAGGGCACACCTCCCTGCCTCGTGGCTTCCTTGTTGCTTCCCTGACGTATACTCCAGGTCTCCTGGATTTCTTCTGTTCCAAAAATAACTCTCCCGAAGGTTTCATTCCGTTTGGACTCCGTTTGATATTCCTTTTCTTCGAAATACTGAAATAGGCAAAAAAAATAGCAATATGGGCTGGGCCTCCGCTTAATAGGTTAGTCCCAAAAATAATATAAAAGTTTATACTAAAGCCCATAAGCATCCAAAATAGATAATATAATAGCATGAATACTTCATAACTTATAGATACATTGGAGACGTATCAGTACTACAATCGCTTGAATCAAGTGGGAGTTAATATTCCAGATAAGACAGTGATTGACAAAGTTCTCTAGTCACCATCACCAAGTTACTGGAACTTCATGATGAACTATAGTATGAAAGGGATGACAGAAACGATTCCCGAGCTCTTCATGATGCTGAAATCAACGAAGGTAGAAATCAAGAAAAAGCATAAAGTCTTGATGATTGACAAGACCACTATTTTCAAGAAAAGGGCAAAGGGAAAGAAAGGGAACTTCAAATAGAATGGCAAGCAAGTTGTCACTCCCGTGAACAAGCCTAAAGCTAGACCTAAGCCTGAACTGAGTGCTTCTACTATAAAGGAAATGGTCACCGGAAGTGGATCTACCCCAAATATTTGGCAGATAAGAAGAATGGCAAAGTGAACAAAGGTATATGTGATATACATGTTATTGATGTGTACCTTACTAGTGCTCGTAGTAACCCGTGGGTACTTGATACTTGTTCGGTTTCTAAGATTAGTAACTCAAAACAGGAGTTGCAGAATAAATAGAGACTAGTTGAGGGTGAACTGATGATGTATGTTGGAAGTGGTTCCAAGATTGATATTATCATCATCGCACACTCCATATACTATCAAGATTAGTGTTGAACCTAAATAAATGTTATTTGGTGTTTGCGTTGAGCATAAATATGATTAGATCATGTTTATTGCGATACGATTATTCATCTAAGACGGAGAATAATTGTTATTCTATTTACATGAATACAACCTTCTATGGACATACACCCAATGTTGATGGTGTATTGAATCTCGATTATAGTGATACACATATTCATAATATTGATGCCAAAAGATGCAAAGTTGATAATGATAGTGCAACTTATTTGTGGCACTACCATTTGGGTCATATCGGTGTAAAGCGCATGAAGAAACTCCATAAAGATGGACTTTTGGAATCACTTGATTATGAATCATTTGATACTTGCGAACCGTGCCTTATGGGCAAGATGACTAAACCTCCGTTCTCCGGAACAATGGAACGAGATAGTGACTTATTGGAAATAATACATACCGATGTATGCGGTCCAGTGAGTGTTGATGCTCGTGGCGGGTATCGTTATTTTCTGACCTTCACAGATGATTTTAGCAGATATGGGTATATCTACTTAATGAAACACAAGTCTAAAACATTTGAAAAGTTCAAAGAATTTCAGAGTGAAGTGGAGAATCATCGTAACAAGAAAATAAAGTTTCTACAATATGATCGCAGAGGCAAATATTTGAGTTACGAGTTTGGCCTTCATTTAAAACAATGTGGAATAGTTTCACAACTCACGCACCTTGAACACCACATCGTAATGGTGTGTCCGAACATCGTAACTGCACTTTATTGGATATGGTGCGATCTATGATGTCTCTTACCGATTTACCAGTATCATTTTGGGGTTATGCATTAGAGACAACTGCATTCACTTTAAAACAGGGCACTGTCAAAATCCATTGAGACGACACCGTATGAACTATGGTTTGGCAAGAAACCTAAGTTGTCATTTCTTAAAGTTTGGGGCTGCGATGCTTATGTGAAAAAGCTTCAACCTGATAAGCTCAAACCCAAATCGGAGAAGTGCGTCTTCATAGGATACCCAAAGGAAACAGTTGGGTACACCTTCTATCACAAATCCGAAGGCAAAATATTGGTTGCTAAAAATTGATCCTTTCTAGAGAAGGAGTTTCTCTCGAAAGAAGTGAGTGGGAAGAAAGTAGAGATTGATGAGGTAATTGTACATTCTCCCAAATTGGAAAGTAGTTCATCACAGAAATCAGTTCCACAGATTCCTACACCAATTTGTGAGGAAGCTAATGATGATGATCATGAAACTTCAGATCGAGTTACTACAGAACCTCGTAGGTCTTCCAGAGTACGGTCCGCACTAGAGTGGTACGATAATCCTATTCTATAACTCATGTTACTAGACCATGATGAACCAACGACCTATGAGGAAGCGATGATGAGCCCAGATTCCATGAAATGGCTTGAGGCCATGAAATCTAAGATGGGATCCATGTATGAGAACAAAGTGTGGACTTTGGTGGACTTGCTCGATGATCGGCAAGCTATAGAAAATAAATGGATCTTCAAGAGGAAGACGGACGCTGATAGTAGTGTTACTATCTACAAAACTCGACTTGTCGCAAAAGGTTTTCGACAAGTTCAAGGTGTTGACTACAATGAGATTTTCTCAACTATAGCGATGCTTAAATCCGTCCAAATCATGTTAGCAATTGCCGAATTTTATGATTATGAAATTTGGCAGATGGATGTCAAAACTGCATTCCTGAATGGTTTTCTGGAAGAAGAGTTGTATATGATGCAACCAGAAGGTTTTGTCGATCCAAATGGTGCTAACAAAGTGTGCAAGCTCTAGCGATCCATTTATGGACTGGTGCAAGCCTCTCGGAGTTGGGATAAATGCTTTGATAGTGTGATCAAAGCATATGGTTTTATATAGACTTTTGGAGAAGCCTGTATTTACAAGAAAGTGAGTGGGAGCTCTGTAGCATTTCTAATATTATATGTGGATGAGATATTGTTGATTGGAAATGATATAGAATTTCTGGATAGCATAAAGGGATACTTGGATAAGAGTTTTTCAATGAAAGACCTCGGTGAAGCTGCTTACATATTGGGCATCAATATCTATAGAGATAGATCAAGACGCTTAATTGGACTTTCACAAAGCATATACCTTCATAATGTTTTTGAAAAAGTTCAAAATGGATCAGTCAAAGAAAGGGTTCTTTCCTGTGTTACAAGGTGTAAAGTTGAGTAAGACTCAAAACCCGACCACGGCAGAAGATAGAAAGAGAATGAAAGTCATTCCTTATGCATCAGTCATAGGTTCTATAAGGAATGAAAGTCATTCCTTATGCATCAGCCATAGCTACGATGTGTACCAGACCTATTGTGTACCTTGCCATGAGTTTGGCAAGGGGGTACAATAGTGATCTAGGAGTAGATCACTGGACAACGGTCACAATTATCCTTAGTGAGGACTAAGGAAATATTTCTCGGTTATGGAAGTGATAAAGAGTTCGTCGTAAAGAGTTACGTTGATGCAAGCTTTTACACCAATCTAGATGACTCCGAGTCTCAATCTGGATACATATTGAAAGTGGGAGCAATTAGCTAAAGTAGCTCCATGCAGAGCATTGTAGACACAGAATATTTGCAAAATACATATGACTCTGAATGTGACAGACCTGTTGACTAAACTTCTCTCATAAGCAAAACATGATCACACCTTTGTACTCTTTGGGTGTTAATCACATAGCAATGTGAACTAGATTATTGACTCTTGTAAACCCTTTGGTTGTTGGTCACATGGCGATGTGAACTATGGGTGTTAATCACATACAGATGTGAACTATTGTTGTTAAATCACATGGCGATGTGAACTAGATTATTGACTCTAGTGCAAGTGGGAGACTGACGGCAATATGCCCTAGAGGCAATAATAAAGTCTTTATTTATATTTCCTTATATCATGACACATGTTTATTATTCATGCTAGAATTGTATTAACCGGAAACTCAGTACATGTGTGAATACATAGACAAAACATAGTGTCCCTAGTATGCCTCTACTTGACTAGCTCGTTAATCAAAGATGGTTATGTTTCCTGACCATAGACATGTGTTGTCATTTGATGAACGCGATCACATCATTACGAGAATGATGTGATGGAAAAGACCCATCCGTTAGCTTAGCATTATGATCGTTACAGTTTCATTGCTACTCCTTTCTTCATGACTTATACATGTTCCTCAAACTATGAGATTATGCAACTCCCTAATACCGGAGGAACACCTTGTGTGCTATTAAACGTATCAACGTAACTGGGTGATTATAAAGATGCTCTACAGGTGTCTCCAAAGGTGTTTGTTGGGTTGGCATAGATCGAGATTAGGATTTGTCACTCCGTGTTTCAGAGAGGTATCTCTGGGCCCTCTCGGTAATGCTCATCACTATTATCCTTGCAAGCAATGTGACTAATGAGTTAGTTGTGGGATGAGGTATTACGGAATGAGTAAAGAGACTTGCCGGTAACGAGATTGAACTAGGTATTATGATACCGACAATCGAATCTCGGGCAAGTAACATACCGATGACAAAGGGAGCAACGTATGTTGTTATGCGGTTTGACCGATAAAGATCTTCGTAGAATATGTAGGAGCCAATATGAGCATCGAGGTTCCACTATTGGTTATTGACCGGAGATGTGTCTTGGTCATGTCTACATAATTCTCGAACTCGTATGGTCCGCACGCTTAACATTTGATGACGATATGTATTATGAGTTATGTGTTTTTGCCGAAGTTTGTTCGGAGTCCCGGATGAGATCACAGATGTAAGGAGGAGTCTCGAAATGGTCGAGACATAAAGATTGATATATTGGACCATGTTATTCGGACACCGGAATTGTTCCAGGAAGTTTCGCGTAGAACCGGAGTGCTGGAGGGGTTACCGGAACCCCATGGGGGAACTAATGGGCCACCATGGGCCTTTGTGGAAAGAGAGGAGGGAAGCCAGGGTAGGCCGCACCCCCCCCCCTTGGATTCCGAATAGGACAAGGTAAGGGGGGAAGCACCCCCGTTTCCTACTCCCTCTCCCGCTCCTTCCTTCCCCCTCTCTTCCTTGTGATGGAATCCTACTAGGACTAGTAGTCCTAGTAGGACTCCCTCTCCTTGGGCGCGCCCCTAGGGGCCGGACGGCCTCCCCCTTGCTCCTTTATATACGGGGGTAGGGGTTGATACGTCTCCAACGTATCTATAATTTATGAAGCATTCATGCTATTTTATTATCTGTTTTGAATGATTACGGGCTTTATTATACACTTTTATATTACTTTTGGGACTAACCTATTAACCGGAGGCCCAACCCATATTGTTGTTTTATTGCTTGTTTCAGTATTTTGAAGAAAAGGAATATCAAACAGAGTCCAAACGGAATGAAACCTTTGGGAGCGTGATTTTTGGAACGAACATGATCCGGGAGACTTGGAGTACAAGCCAGGGAAGCTTCAAGGAGGCCAGGAGATAGGAGGGCGCGCCCCCTGTCTCGTGGGCCCCTCATGGCTTCCCCAACCGACTTCTTTCGCCTATATATTCCCTTATACCCTAAAACCATCGAATACGAAGATAGATCGGGAGTTCCGCCGCCGCAAGCCTCTGTAGCCACCAAAAACCTCTCGGGAGCCCGTTCCGGCACCCTGCCGGAGGGGGAATCCATCACCGGTGGCCATCTTCATCATCCCGGCGCTCTCCATGACAAGGAGGGAGTAGTTCACTCTCGGGGCTGAGGGTATGTACCAGTAGCTATGTGTTTGATCTCTCTCTCTCTCGTGTTCTCTCTATGGCACGATCTTGATGTATCGCGAGCTTTGCTATTATAGTTGGATCTTATGATGTTTCTCCCCTCTACTCTATTGTGATGAATTGAGTTTTCCTCTTGAAGTTATCTTATCGGGTTGAGTCTTTAAGGATTTGAGAACACTTATGTATGTCTTGCCGTGCTTATCTGTGGTGACAATGGGATATTCACGTGATTCACTTGATGTATGTTTTGGTGATCAACTTGCGGGTTCCGCCCATGAAGCTATGCATAGGGGTTGGCACACGTTTTCATCTTGACTCTCCGGTAGAAACTTTGGGGCACTCTTTGAAGTTCTTTGTGTTGGTTGAATAGATGAATCTGAGATTGTGTGATGCATATCGTATAATCATGCCCATGGATACTTGAGGTGACAATGGAGTATCTAGGTGACATTAGGGTTTTGGTTGATTTTTGTCTTAAGGTGTTATTCTAGTACGAACTATTGAATAGATTGATCCGAAAGAATAACTTTGAGGTGGTTTCGTACCCTACCATAATCTCTTCGTTTGTTCTCCGCTATTAGTGGCTTTGGAGTGACTCTTTGTTGCATGTTGAGGGATAGTTATGATCCAATTATCTTATTATTGTTGAGAGAACTTGCACTAGTGAAAGTATGAACCCTATGCCTTGTTTCCTACCATTGCAATACCGTTTACACTCACTTTTATCATTAGTTACCTTGCTGTTTTTATAATTTTAGACTACAAATACCCATATCTACTATCCATATTGCACTTGTATCACCATCTCTTCGCCGAACTAGTGCACCTATACAATTTACCATTGTATTGGGTGTGTTGGGGACACAAGAGACTCTTTGTTATTTGGTTGCAGGGTTGCTTGGGAGAGACCATCTTCATGCTACGCCTCCCACGGATTGATAAACCTTAGGTCATCCACTTGAGGGAAATTTGCTACTGTCCTACAAACCTCTGCACTTGGAGGCCCAACAACGTCCACAAGAAGAAGGTTCTGCAGTAGACATCAGGGGTCACCCTAGAACACACAAGTTTCTCTTAACCGTGTGCGGTGCCCCCCTCCACAGTTACACACCTCGATCATACCATTGTAGTGCTTAGGCGAAGCCCTGCGCCGGTAACATCATCATCACCGTTTCCACGCCGTCGTGCTGAAGGAACTCACCCTCGTCCTCAACTGGATCAAGAGCACGAGGGATGTCATCAAGATGAACGTGTGCTGAACGCGGAGGTGCCGTACGTTCGGTGCTTGATCAGTTGGATCGCAAAGAAGTTCGACTACATCAACCGTATTATTGAAACGCTTCCGCTTTCGGTCTACGATGGGTACGTGGACACACTCTCCCCTCTCATTGCTATGAATCACCTAGATAGATCTTGCATGATCGTAGGAATTTTTTTGAAGTTACTGCATTCCCCAACAATGTGATCCACGTAGGGCTTCGCCTAAGCACCGCGAGAATATGATCGGAGGCGTAAATTGTGGAGGGGGGCACCACACATGGCTAAGAGCAATTGGTGCGTCTCATAGGGGCGCCTCCCCATATATAAAGGAGGGAGGGAGAGGAGGTCGGCCTAGGCGCGCCCCAAGTAGGGGGAGTCCCACTTGGACCCCCACTAGGATTAGGCCCCCCTTCCCTTTTTCGAAGGGGGAAAGGGGGAAGGAGTAGGTG